>NW_027248569.1:0-87500 GCF_031021105.1 Erythrolamprus reginae | reverse complement strand
GTTTTTTTACTCTTTTTTTGATCTAAAGTCAACAACCTAGGTTTTAGCTTTGGCTTTCCAAGTCATTTTAGTAATAATTGAATACTTCTGATGTTAATTAGCCACTTCTCCCCTTTTTATCTTTACTTCACTGTTATGTCGGGCTCTCTGTTAGACTCCTCCCGAAAATTCACAGGTACAAATTTCAGACACACACATGTTTGAAAATTCAACACAATGTTCTTTATAATGAAAATTCACTTAAACTAAGCCCTCTTTTTGTATAGCAAAGAGCACTCGTCTTCAAACAAACTGGTAATTGGTACAAGTTCCTTATTAGTTCTGTGATACTTAGCTTGCAGCTGTGAGGCAATTCATAGTCCTTCTTCTTTCACAAAGTGAAACACACTTTGCTCTGGTTTAGTTTCAAAGTGGGGAAAAATCAGCACACAAAAGGTCAAACGCAGCAAAGCAGGCACGAAACACAACGATCAGATAATCCTCCTCAATGGCCAAACCCACAGGCTGCTATTTATAGCAGCCTCACTAATTACCACAGCCCCACCCAACCACAGGTGGCCTCATTTTCTTTGATAATAATCTCTCAGTTGTTGTTCCCTATGCATCGCTCTCCGTATGCGTGGCTGTATCATTAACTCTTGCTCTGAATCCAAGGAGGAGCTAGATAATTGATCTTCTTCTGAGCTGTCTGCCACACTCTCCTCCTCCGTCACTCATGTCTTCTTGGTCAGAGGAGCCTTCATCAGCAGATTCCACCGGGGGCAAAACAGGCCTGCAGCATGTGGATGTCTCCCCCACATCCACAGTCCTTGGGGCAGGAGCTGGGCCAGAGCTAATCACAACACTTCACAAATCCAAAGAAAAGTTCTTTAAAAAGTTCTTCCCTCCAGCACAATAGCTCACTATGTCCAAATGCTCTTTTTCTTTTAGTCTTCCAGCACAAAACCTACAGGTTTTTTTCCTTCCAGATGACTTCCAACTTTCAATTCAACTCTTTCTGTAGTGTAATCACCACAGCTAATGCAACCGAAGCTGCTTAGCTTCGGGTGGAGGCTCCAGGCAAGCTCTCCATGGGGTATGCCAACCCCAAAATGGATTGCCCACCAAGTCCTCTTCTTCACCCCCCTTCAGGGTGTTCCCCCACAGGAGCGCAAGGAATCCATCTCGCTGCAGCAGTTGACCATGCCCCTCGTTTCAAGTTCATTTTAATACATTTAGTTGTTTTGAATATTCTAGAAGTATTTTGCACATACAATGCTTTCCAAACACTCAAAGCAGCCCATTTCATAGCTGGACTTTTACATCTGAAATGGAATGTTTTATGAAAACATGTGCTCAAAATAATTTAAAAGAAAAAAAAGTGTGTGTATGTATTCATTTATAATACTATTTAGAAGCATATATTATAAATAGCATAATGCTATTTAGAGGCTGCCTTTTAGGCAGAGGTAAAGAATAGAGTGGGAATTAAAACAGAGAGCTAGTCCAATGTAAACGCATCAGGCTAGGGATGGGAATTCTAGTTCCATCTTAGATACAAAGCCAGTAGGGTGAACTTCACACAATCACTCGCTCAGCCCTAGAAAGGAGGCAAAGGCAAATCACGTGTGAAAATGTACCACCAGGAGTCAACACCGACTCAAAGAAACCCCCTTCCTCCAAAAAGATAAATAATAAAACTTACTTTTTTTCAGGAAGTGGTTTAACTCCAACTGACAATGATGCCATTGCTGTTACAGTTTCTGCTTCTTCATTATCACACTTCTGTGCATCTATCAAAGAATAACTGACTGTTGAAGAATAATGTTGGAGCGATTGCCAATATTTACCTACAGGAAAATTAAACCATTATAGAATCCATTACTATCATTTTTGTATTAAATAAATAAAAGGATCATCAAGCTGCAAAATGAAACAGATTTGGGGGATTCTTACTTCTAAGAGGTTTTACAAAATATATATAAATGAAGTACTATCTCCCTATTTTACTGCAGCTCCATATGTTCTCTACTCTTATTTTCTTGCATCCCTTTTATAAATGAATAAATAGGATACAAGGAAATAACAGAGAACAGGGCTGCAGTAAATAAGAACATTTATTATTGTCTAATTTACTGGTTTCAAGAACTGCCTGAAAAAATAAAGAAATAAGGAATACTCTTTTTACTCTGCTAGTCATTGCTATCAGGAGGAAGCTAGGAGATGCTGCTCCCCTGGACTACGGTGTTACATCTAGGATTAGATGGGGTTAAATGGTAGTTGGAGTCGACCTTTATACATTGCCTAATTGCTGAACATTGGCGGTTGAGTTTTCCATCCTCGGGGGCTTTGTTTTGGGCATTTTGAAGCAGGCTTGGTGAAAAAACGCCGGCAAAAAGATCAGCTGTAGGACAGAAAATGGCGGCCGTCTCTTTGAGCCGCCCCTGCCTCTGTCTCTAATGTGAGTCCTGAGGGAATCGGACTGGTTATCATGGTTCACTGACAAATGGAGGAGCCTGAGCATGAGAAGACTGTCAGCTGAGCGAGTGGAAACGAACCGAGTGGAAGCATGGCGGGAGAAAGCGGAGCCAGTGGAAGTGAGGTGAGTGGAAACTGAAACGGAAGCGAGGCGAGCAGAGGTGGCTTGGCGGACAGAGAGACCTGGGAGCTGGCCGGTGCTGGATGAGAAGAGAGAAGTATCCAGCGCCGGAAGATCTGCTGGATGGAGAGGTTTTGGACCGGCCATCGAGGAGGAACTGATAGGAAGGATGTTGGTCGGCGGTACTGGGAGCCATTTTGAGACCATGCAGACCATGCAGAGCACCAGGAGGCCGGTGAGAGCGGCTGGAGGACCTCCTGTGGGAACCAGAACCGGAACCTAGACTCAACCAGCGGTCAAGCCCTTTGTACAATGCCAGTGGATGGAAGAGGTTGGAGGGTGTGATACCGGCGAGGAGGAGGTGACAGGGGGAGAATGGAATTTTGGGGTGAAATCCAAGGTAACCCCCCCATGGACCTCTATTATAGATAGACAATCTTTCCCCTACTCCCTTGAAGAACTTACCACCCCTGTGTATGAACTGTGGACCAGCTGCTTATTAGTCTGACTTGAACCGATTGATGCAATTTTCACTTTTAAATTCATATTTTGCACTTAAATTGGTATTTTTAGTATAATTTATTTAATCCCATCTATATCCTGTAGAACTGCTTTTAGTGTAAGTTTTTAGTGTAAATTAATTTAATAGATTTTAGCTATGTTCTTGCTATTTATTATTAATACTAATTTTGGAGTAATTGGTATTTATTAGTATTAATTAATTAATATTAATCTGTATTTTTAATTCTATATTTAATTTTATATTTTAATTAAATTATTGGGGGGATTTTTAATTGATGGATAAGTGGGACGGGTGTAGTAATAAATCTGGAATGAATGATTATGGCTGGGATGGGTGGGGTAGGTGGGATTATGGTATGGATGAGGTAAATGGGAATGGCATGAATGACACAGTTGGTCCACCTGACGCTGGAGAGGCAGGAGGGGAGGGGGCACCTATCTCTGGGGAGGCAGAGGGTCAGAACATTCCGGTGCTGCTGGGGGGAGGCAGATATGGCAGGAGCCACGGAGCTAGCTGGGTTAAGGATCTTGATCCTTGGGTTTCAAACCTGGGTTGCTGGCTTTCCAACCAACATCTTAACTACTGAGCCACAAAGAAACGAGAAAAGGAAAAAGTAAACAAATGAGAAGTATGCTTTGAGAAATTACTGACTTGGCAGAAATATACTTTAACTAGACTTTTTAGTTGCATTACAAGCTGCATAGGAAATCAATGTAGATTTGAAAGAAGAAACTGATTTCAGTTTTCAGACATTTGAATTTGTACCATTGCAACCACAGAGACCAAGATCTATTCTTTATCTTGTCAGAGGGTGGATACTATTCAAAGACAAAGAAAGGCATGTTCCATTTCCATGGAAAGATTAAAAGTAAAAATAAATTTGCAGAATGGCTACTTCAATACATTTTTGCTGTATATATTCAAGTATTCATCTTTAAACACAACAACACACGAGCATGTAATAGATTTAAACTACTGGTAAATGTCAACCGCTCCAAACTAGACTTCAGCAACAGAGTAATCAACACCTGGAATGCTCTATCTGACTGTGGTTTCTACTCCCAACCCCCAAACTTTTAACCTTAGCCTCTCCCCCTTTTGGAGAGATTTGGGGCTGGATAGGAAGCTTTTGGGGCAGCGATTTTTGGAGAGATTTGGGGCTAGATAGAAAGCATTTGGGGCAGCGATTTTTGGAGAGATTTGGGGCTAGATAGGAAGCTTTTGGGGCAAGATAGGATGCTTTTGTGAAGACAGACCGTAAAATAGAAGAAACAGAAGCGAGATTAAGAGCGGAAAATCACGAGCTAGAGGGCGCTGTTGCCTTATTAGAAATGGAGAAAGCAAATTTCTATTTGCGAGTCCAGAATGTACCTGAAACTAACGATGAAGACCTTTTCAAAAAAATTACGGAAATATTTACTACACTTCTGGAAGTAGATGAAGAAGGGCTCAGGAACCATATTGACGAACTATACTATGCGAGATGTTTTAAACTACCCAGAGAGGTACACATCAGGTTCACAAAGAAGACCGTCAGAGATGCAATCTATAAAAGTATAAGAGGCGAACCATTAATATTTGAAGGGAAAGAAATAGTGATTTTGAAACAAATTCCAAAGAGAATAAGAGATAGAAGAAGAGACTTTCAATTCATATCGAACAGACTGATCAGACAAGGGATCCCCTTCCGATGGCTAATCCCGAAGGGTCTACTAATCACATGGAAAGATAGAAAGATTAAAATCGACACATATGAAAAAGCCGACAGATTTATAGAGGAAAATCTAGAAGGAACCAGGAACAGCAATATGGAGAGCGAACCCACCAATCAGGAAGCAAGAAATACCAACCCAGAAACAAAAGACAGGAACCAAGAACCAAGAGAGGAAAGAGAGGAAAGAGAGAGAATAGTTACAAGAGCCACGGCGAGGAAACAATAACATGGTCAAACAAGCAAAAATATTTTCGGTAAACATCAATGGACTGAACTCAGCGATCAAAAGAAAACAAATTTATAAAAAATTACTAAATGAAAACACGGATGTAACTTGTCTGCAGGAACCCCATATTAAAAAATGCGAGGAAAAATTGTTAGAAAAACCGAAACTTGGAAAAATGTTTGCAGCTTCATCAGAAAATAAAAAGAGAGGCATAGTAGTTTACGTCAAGGAATGGTTAAACCCCAAACAAAAATATCTAGATGAAGAAGGGAGAATCCTAATGCTGGAAATTACCATAGACCAAAAAGAGATATTAATGATTGTTATTTATGCACCTAATACGAATCAAAAAGACTTTTACAAGAAATTATACGATCAAATAAATAGAATGCAAAACCCCAACATGTGCATATTGGGTGATTACAACGCGATAGCAGACCCTCGAATAGAATATAAAACAGGGGGGGGAAATAACAAATGTAGTAATAGGAAAAGCCTGCCCTCAATCTTTTTTGATTTGGTAGAAGAACATAGATTAAAAGATACATGGAGAGAAAGAAATAAACATAAGACCAAATTCACATACTACTCCTCCCCACACCAATCATGATCCAGACTAGATATGTTCTGGACCAGAAATGAAATCGAAAATATAATAGAAGAAATCAACATTGGCATAAACACATGGACGGACCATCACCCCATAGTAGTAAAACTTAAAACAGAAGGAAAAGGGAATAAACGTTGGGCCATATATCCAAATATAATAAAAGGAAAAGAATATATAAAATATATGACCAGAGAATTAAAATATTTTTTGAAATATAATTGGAACAACGACACCCCAATCCAAAATATCTGGGACACTGCAAAGGCGTACACAAGGGGCCTAACAATTGCTTACACAAGCAGAGAAAATAAGAAAAAAAAACAAAAATTAGGAGATCTACAAGATCAAATAAAAAAACTGGAAACACAGCTACAAGATGACCCCCAAAATAACAATTTAAACCAAGAAAAGGACAAAATTAAAAATAAAATAAACTTAATTATACAAGAAGACATAGCTATAGAAATAAAAAGATCAAAACAAAACCACTTTGAACATGCCAATAAAACAGGTAAATGGTTGGCATACAAATTAAAAAAAAGAGAAAGAAAATAGATATATACACCAATTAGAAGATAATAAAGGAATATTACCATTTGCACTAAAGGAAAAAAAGAAGATCATCAGGGATTACTATCAAACTCTATATCAAAAGGAAGAAATAAACGAAAAAGACATAAATAACTATCTAACAAAATGTGAAATAGAGGAGTTAACGGATTTTGATAGAGAACTCCTAGGGAAGGAAGTAACCAGGGAGGAATTAGACACAGCCATATGTAAACAAAAAAATAACAAATCTCCCGGACCAGACGGAATTCCGGCAGAATACTATAAAGAATTTGGGGACACTTTAAAAGACTTGATGCTAGAAGTATTTAATGAAGTTCTAAATTTAGGGAAAACGCCAAACTCATGGACAGACTCCCTGATAGCCTTAATCCCCAAAGACAAAAAGGAAAAAGAAAAAATAGCGAGTTACAGACACATAGCATTGTTAAATTCGGAATATAAAATTTTCACTGCAATAATAGCTGATAGACTCAAAATAATACTAAACAAATGGATACACTCAGATCAAAATGGGTTCCTACCTGGAAGGCATATTCAAAACAACATTAGAATAATGCTGGACACTCTAGAATATTACGAATCCCACTCAGAAAAAACAGCGGCAATAATATTTATGGATGCCCAAAAAGCGTTCAATAATTTAAATTGGGAATTCTTATTTGAGGTACTGGAAAAAATGAATTTTGGACAAAAATTTATTAAAACAATTCAAACTATATATTCAAAGCAGTCAGCTGAAATCATAATCAATGGAGAGACAACTGACACATTTCAAATAAATAAAGGAGTACGTCAAGGATGCCCACTATCCCCACTCCTTTTTATACTATGTACTGAAATTTTGTTAAACCAAATACGAAAAAACATTGATATAACAGGCTTAAAAACTAAAGGTCACGAGTTTAAGTTACAAGCATTTGCAGATGATATAGCCTTCATCATTGAAAATCCGATACAAACGGGCCAAAAATTAATGGAAGAAGTAAACAACTATGGACAAGTAGCAGGACTAAAAATCAATAAAACCAAAACTAAAATCATAGTCAAAAATATGACAGCAAAAGACAAACAAACTCTGACTAGTAAATTAAAACTGGAAATTACAGAAAGAATTAAATATCTAGGGATAAATCTATCAGCTAGATGCATAACAGTAAAAAAAGATAACTACGATACACTACTAAAAAAAAACAGAATCACAATTGGATACATGGACCAAATTACCAATCTCATTATTAGGAAGAATCGCCACAATAAAAATGACAATATTACCCAAATTCTTATATTACTTCCAAACAATTCCAATTAAATTAGAAGGCACCTTTTTTAAAAAACTAGACAAACTAATATCTAAATTTATATGGCAAAAGAAAAGACCAAGAATCAGACTTAAATGGACACAAGATAATCCAAAGCAAGGGGGACTTGGCTTACCCGACTTCAAACTTTACTACCGAGCAGCAGCGCTAACATGGGTTAAAGAATGGATACAACTGGAAAATACTAGACTACTTGCTTTGGAGGGACATGATATCCAGTCTGGATGGCACAGTTTCATTTGGGATAACAAATCTACAACACACTCATACTTTAAACATCATCTGGTAAGGAAGTCACTAATGGACAACTGGAACTTAATCAGAAAGCAACACTATTTTAAAATACCATTATGGTTTTCAAGCATAGAAGCAATAATTTACCCAAATACTATAAACCGACAAAAACTATTAAAATACTCACAATTATTAGATAAAGATTCAAAATTAAAAACACGAACACAACTGAATGAAGAAGGGATAAAAGTGGACTGGTGGTGCTACTATCAAATATCATCTAGATTCCATGTAGATATAAAGAAATATGGAATACAGAAAAATTACACTCCATTAGATAAAATTTTATTAGGCCCCCATAAAAAATCAATTGCAAACATTTACAAAATACTCCAAGAACACCAAAATGTAGAAGAAATAGTTAAAGGGAATATGATCGCTTGGGCAAAAAATATAGGTCATACAATACAATTGGACCAATGGGAAAAAATATGGCATACCAACCACAAAAACACAAAATCCACCGCATACAAAGAAAACACAATAAAAATGTTTTATAGGTGGCATATGCCCCCCGAAAGACTAGCAAAAATGTACGCTAACCTCAAGCCTAATTGTTGGAAGTGTGGTGAGAAACAAGGCTCATACTTCCACATGTGGTGGACCTGCAGACAAGTTAAAGAAATCTGGCACAAACTTCAGAAATGGATAAAGGAAATAACAAAGATTGAACTAGAAATGAAACCTGAAATATTTTTGCTTGGCATTGTTGAAAATCAGATGAACAAGGAACATTACTATTTAATACAACATTTAATAACTTCAACGAGAATAGTTATTGCACAATTCTAGAAGAATGAAAATATGCCAAACGAACGGAATTTAATAAAAAAAATGTTAGATTGTGCTGAAGCAGATAAATTAACAATGGAGCTAAAAGGAAAAGAAAAAACGAAATACTGCCAAATATGGGAAGAATTTTATAATTGGCTAAATAAAAGAACTCACCTTTATAGTGCTGCGTGACAAGGAAGTAATTTAAAGACATTAAAAAAAAATCAATTACAACAAACATATAACTTAAATCGCTGGGTTAAACATCGCCGAAAACTTAAGAACAAAATGAAGAGAGGATGCTGTCAACAGTCTCTACTAAATATATCTCTTGCTTGTTTTTTCTGTATTTTATTTTTTTTCTTTATGTAAATGTAGTCTGTTGTTGTTGTCTTATATATATGTAAATAAAAATTATTTTCAAAAAAAAAAGGAAGCTTTGGGGGGAGAGATTTTTGGAGAGATTTGGGGCAAGATTTTTGGAGCCTTCCTTGAGCCCCCCGGCATCACACCTGGCACTCTACCGACGTGGGAGCCTCCCCAGAGCCCCCGACGACAGCGGAGGACTCTTAACTCAGCCCCGAGCCCTCCTTGAGGCCCCGGCATCAAATCCGGTGCCCAGCTGACATGGGAGCTTCCACGGAATCCCCGACAACAGCAGAAGATGCACCGAGCCCTCCTTGAGTCCCGGCATCGCACCCAGTGGATGCAGGAGCTTCACCAGAGCCTTACGCTTAATCAAAGCATAATCAACTAATAAATCAGCAAAAATAAGACCAACCAAAACACAACTAAATAAAAAACAGCACTCACCAGCAGCACTCATCAAATACTCCACTACCAGCCTCCTACCATGAAGAATGAACCACGCACTCAGAGAGAAGACACTCCTACTACTCACATAGAAGACAAACCCATCACACACAAAAAAGATGAAAAAGCTGCCTTCCTAGTGAGTTGCACACTGTGCTCCATGTATATACTCCTACCCTCAAACTTCCAAAACTTGACTTGCAATAAATAATAATAATAATAATAATAATAATAATAATAATAATAATTTATTGGATTTGTATGCCGCCCCTCTCCACAGACTCGGGGCAGCTGTATGTAATGTAAGGTAATACAATTACTTGAGGAAAAAATAGAAAACCTAGAGAGAAACCTCAAAACCCTGCAGAACCAATATCAAAACAAGAAAGACCAATATACTCCCAACACATCCAACACCACAGAAGAGCACATCAGAACCAACCCCCCCCCCCCCCCCGAGGTTGGAAATGACTGGACACACATCACCCAAAGAAGGGGGGGGGAAACCATCCCCAAACTCCCACCAACTCCAACCCACCTCCTTCCAACCCCAGTGCCTACAAGTAACAAATATGCAGTATTCCTGGCACAAGAAGATCAACAAACACCTGACAAGGAGCCACCAAGAACCAAGCACAACAATACAACACCATCAAACACAGTCATAACGAAGGCTAGTCCCCCTCTCCCCAACCCAACCAAAAAGAAAAGGAGAGTGCTGGTGACTCAATTCTCAGGGGAACTGAACCTGCCATCTGCAGACCGGACAATCAATCCAGAGAGGTGAGCTGCCTCCTTGGAGCCAAAATCTCTGACATAGCGCTAAACCTCACAAAAATCCTAAAGCCCACTGACTACTACTCCCTACTGGTGATCCATGCAGGAACAAATGACACAAGGAAAGACATGAATCTACAATACCTGCAAGAAGGGCTCCTAGCAAGAGACAGGCTACACCTTACCAGAGCTGGAAGGAACCTCCTTGGACATCGACTAGCCCAACTTATCAGGAGGGCTTTAAACTAGAACTGAGAGGGGTGGGTGACCAAAGTAAGAGACTGAATAATGAACAAAACAAGAAAGGGGTACAAGTTAAGCCCACAAATAAACCAGAGGATAATAAATGCCCACTCAGAATCAGACACAAACACCTAAAATGCCTGTACACTAATGCACAAAGCCTGGGGAACAAACAAGATGAACTAGAGTTAGTAATACATGAGGGCCAATACGATCTAATTGGTATTACAGAAACATGGTGGGATGAATCACACGACTGGAACATACAGATAAAGGGCTACAATCTCTTCAAGAAAAACTAGTCAAACAAGAAAGGAGGTGGAGTTGCACTATACATAAAAGATCACTACACCGCCACTGAGCTAAATCAATCTAAAGAAGATAATCCCCTAGAAATCATATGGGTTAACATAAAAGAAAAAAAGGGCAATGTTACAATTGGAGTATACTACAGGCCACCAAACAAAACAGATACAATGGATAACCTCTTTACAACCCAACTATCAACAATATGCAACAAGCACAGCACAGCACAACAATAATGGGGGACTTTAACTACCCCGACATTAACTGGAAAACAAACTCGCCAACAACTTTCTAACTCAAAAAGTGGAAACAGCAACCAGAGGGACTGCAATACTAGACCTAATTCTAACAAACAGGAAAGAAATTATAGAGGGAATAGAAGGAGAAGGGGCGCTAGGTGAGAGTGACCACATCATCCTAAAATTCAACATTCTGCAATCACTAACTACAACACCCAACTCCATTACAGTCCCAGACTTCAGAAAAGCGGACTTGAACAAGCTCAGAGCGAACCTGAAAAATAAACCCTGGAAGGAACTTCTAAAGAGTAAATCCACACAGGAAGCCTGGGAAGCCCTAAAAAACACTATCATTGAGGCCCAAAACAATTCAATCCCTATGGAAAAGAAAAACAGAACAACTAAAATGAAACCAGCATGGCTAAACAAGGACCTCATAGACAACGTAAAAGAAAAAAAAGCCAAATAGCTACTTCTGTTCAGTTTTCTCAAAAGACACCTTACAAAATAATACTATAGAGGGATATAGCATTGCTTCCAGCTGTACGGATTCAGCTCCAGTGATCTTAGAAGCCGATGTCTTAGGAGAACTTGAACGATTAAAGATAAATAAGGCAATGGGTCCAGATGGCATCCACCCCAGAGTTCTTAAAGAACTCAGATCTGTCATTGCTACCCCCCTGACTGATTTGTTTAACCAATCCCTGTTAACATGAGATGTTCCTAAGGATTGGAGAATGGCCAGTGTTGCGCCTATCCACAAGAAGGGCAGTAGAGAAGAAGCTGGTAACTACAGGCCAGTTAGCTTGACATCAGTTATAGTTAAAATGGTGGAGACTCTACTCAAAAAGAGGATAAATCAGCACCTTAAAAACAATAACTTATTGGACCCAAATCAGCATGGCTTTACTGAAGGCAAATCATGTCAGACTAATCTCATTGATTTCTTTGACTATGTCACAAAGATGTTGGATCAAGGTGGTGCCGTGGATATTGCCTATCTGGACTTCAGCAAAGCCTTTGATACGGTTCCACATAAAGAGCTGATAGATAAATTAGTGAAGATTGGACTTAATCCCTGGATAGTTCAGTGGATTTCAAGCTGGCTGAAGCGTAGACATCAGAGAGTTATTGTTAATGGCGAGTATTCTGAGCAGAGACAGGTTACAAGCGGTGTGCCACAAGGGTCTGTTCTGGGTCCTATTCTTTTTAATATGTTTGTGAATGACATAGGGGAAGGTCTGGTAGGGAAGGTTTGCTTATTTGCCGATGACTCTAAAGTGTGCAATAGGGTTGATATTCCTGGAGGGCTCTGTAATATGGTAAACGATTTAGCTTTACTAGATAAATGGTCAAAGCAATGGAAACTGCAGTTTAATGTTTCCAAATGTAAAATAATGCACTTGGGGAAAAGGAATCCTCAATCTGAGTATTGCATTGGCAGTTCTGTGTTAGCAAAAACTTCAGAAGAGAAGGATTTACGTGTAGTGATTTCTGACAGTCTCAAAATGGGTGAGCAGTGTGGTCGGGCGGTAGGAAAAGCAAGTAGGATGCTTGGCTGCATAGCTAGAGGTATAACTAGCAGGAAGAGGGAGATTGTGATCCCCTTATATAGAGCGCTGGTGAGACCACATTTGGAGTACTGTGTTCAGTTCTGGAGACCTCACCTACAAAAAGATATTGACAAAATTGAACGGGTCCAAAGACAGGCTACAAGAATGGTGGAAGGGCTTAAGTATAAAACGTATCAGGAAAGACTTAATGAACTCAATCTGTATAGTCTGGAAGACAGAAGGAAAAGGGGGGGCATGATCGAAACATTTAAATATGTTAAAGGGTTAAATAAGGTTCAGGAGGGAAGTGTTTTTAATAGGAAAGTGAACACAAGAACAAGGGGACACAATCAGAATTTAGTTGGGGGAAAGATCAAAGGCAACATGAGAAAATATTATTTTACTGAAAGAGTAGTAGATTACTGAAAGAGTAGTAGATCCTTGGAACAAACTTCCAGCAGACGTGGTTGGTAAATCCACAGTAACTGAATTTAAACATGCCTGGGATAAACATATATCCATTGTAAGATAAAATACAGGAAATAGTATAAGGGCAGACTAGATGGACCATGAGGACTTTTTCTGCCGTCAATCTTCTATGTTTCTATGTTTCTAAATACAATAAATGGAAAGAAGGACTCATAACCAAGGTGGAATATCAACAAACAGCCAGAACCTGCAAACAAACAATAAGAACAGCAAAAGCTCAACACGAACAATATCTCACAATGAAAGTTAATGACAACAAAAAAAGTTTCTTCCATCACATAAACAACAAGAAGAAAATCAAGGAAACAATCACTATACTAAAAAATAAAGATGGTAATCAAATCACAGACAACAGAGATAAATCACAGCTGCTCAATGCCTACTTTGCATCAGTCTTCACACATAAAGGAACCAACCAACCAAGCTACAACTTAACTGCAATAAACAGCCCCGGAATCGAACTCAACACAGATAAAGCTACTATTAGGGACTACTTGTGGGAGCTCAATTAGTACAAATCACCGGGACCTGACAGACTTCACTCCAGAGTCCTAAAAGAACTGGCAGACACCATAGCGAAACCTCTTCTCCTAATCTACCAAAACTCTTGGGCCACTGGAGACCTACCAGATGAATGGAAACGAGCTGATATACAGTGGTACCTCGTGATACGAACCCCCGTGATACATAGTTCCCTCTAAGCTGCGCAGTGCGCTATGGCGCAGAGGTTTTTACCTCTCAGCCTGGGAAAGTTCAAATTCAGCGCGGAGGACCGACCTCCACGCTGGAATTTGAAATGAGAAGTGTTGCTGCTCTACAAACATAGGGCAGCAACAGTTCCTTAAGGAAAGGCGGGAAACAAAGGGGCCAATTGCAGGCCCGCTTTCTTCCCTGCCCCTTAAATCCCGGATTTTCTCCTCCACACCCCTCGGCAGCCAAACGGTTGTTTAGCAGCTGGCGAGTAAGGTAAGAAAATCGTCCGGGGGGGGGGGCTGGGCCTGGCACTGGAGCTTGCTGCCTCTCCTCTCCTCTAAGCGTCCGTGGGGTGGGGTACTGGGGTTGGGGGCCACGACCGGTGGCTGCGGAAAGTTAACAAGCCTAGTGGTGCAGCCGGCGCTAGGCCTCTAAGCTTCCGTGGGGGAGGGCGACCACGGGCTGCCAAAAGGCAAGCGGCCTAGCCTCTTGCTGCCCGTGGATGGGGGCGCTGATGCTGAAAGGCAAACGGCGTGCCCCGCTGCTGAAGCTTTTGCTGCTTGTGGAGGGGGGGCGCCGATGCCGAAAGGCAAACGGCGCGCTCCGTCGCTGAGGCTTTTGCTGCTCCTGGAGGGGGGGGGGGTGCCGATGCCAAAAGCCTAAGTGACGTTTGGCTGCTGGGGGGGGCGGGGAGGAGAAAATCTGTCCCCCCAGGAGCAGCAAAAGCCTCAGCGACGGGGCGCGCCGTTTGCCTTTCAGCTCCATTGCTGAGGCTTTTGCTGCTCCTGGAGGGGGGGTGCCGATACCGAAAGGCAAACGGCGCGCTCCATCGCTGAGGCTTTTGCTGCTCCTGGAGGGGTGGGCGCCGATGCCGAAAGCCTCAGCGCCGTTTGACTGCCGGGGGGCGGGGAGGAGACAATCCGCCGCCCCCTCCAGGAACAGCAAAAGCCTCAACGACGGGGCGCGCCGTTTGCCTTTCGGCATCGGCACCCCCCCTCCAGGAGCAGCAAAAGCCTCAGCGACGGGGCGCGCCGTTTGCCTTTCGGCTCTGTCACTGAGGCTTTTGTTGCTCGTGGAGGGAGGGTTGGGGGTGCCGATGCTGAATGCTTTCCCTCTGCGGTGGGGGGTGCAGGGCAGGCGCAGGCAGCCCCAGGAGACAAAGAGGGAATGAGAGAAAGGAAAGAGACAGAAAGGGAGGGAGAGAAGGAAAGAGTGAGAGATAGAAAGAATAAAGAGAAAGAGGGAATGAGAGAAAGGAAAGAGAGAGAAAGGGAGGGAGGGAGAGAAGGAAAGAGTGAGAGATAGAAAGGATAGAGAGAAAAAGGGAATGAGAGAAAGGAAAGAGACAGAAAGGGAGGGAGAGAAGAGTGAGAGACAGAAAGGATAGAGAGAAAAAGGGAATGAGAGAAAGGAAAGAGACAGAAAGGGAGGGAGAGAAGGAAAGAGTGAGAGATAGAAAGGGAGGGAGAGAAAGAGGGAATGAGAGAAAGGAAAGAGAGAGAAAGGGAGGGAGAGAAGGAAAGAGTGAGAGATAGAAAGGATAGAGAGAAAGAGGGAATGGGAGAAAGAGGAAATGAAGGAGGGAGGGAAAGAAAGTGAGTGATAGAAAGGATAGAAAGAGGGAGGGAGAGAAAGGAAAGAGAGATGAGAGAGGAAGGAGGAGAGAGAAAGAGAGAGAAAGGAGGGGTAGCGAATTATGGATGTCAGAACTCGCGCATGCGTAATAGCGTGCGCCCACACTTTTAAAAAAAAAATTGTTTAGAGTTTTATGCCGCCCAGTCCCAAAGGGACTGCCGCTCAGACACTGTACTTTTCTGGCCACACCGGGAAAAAATTAGAGGGAACACTGCGGTGATACAAACATTTCGAGATACGAACCTGGGGTTCGGAAATTTTTTGCCTCTTCTTACGAACCCACTGCAGATCGCAAAATGGCGCTCCGCTGGGTGTCGCCGCCCAGTTGTCACCTTTTGAAACAGTTGGGGGGCTTCTTGGCGTTCTCCCAAACCTGAACCCAAACCTGAACTTTTGCCGAACTTTTCGGGTTCGGGAGGCCGCCGAGAAGCGCCACCGCCCTCCTGTCATCTTCTGAAACAGCCAGGGGGCTTCTCGGTGTTCTCCCGAATGCCGAACCCGGAAGTTCAGCAAAAGTTCGGGTTCGGGTTCCGGAGGCCGCTGAGAAGCGCCCAGCTGTTTCAGAAGGTTACGAAACGTGGCCTCCAGGAAGGACGTCTTTGTGACGTCAAAGCTCCGCCCACGGAATTCCCTATTGGGATTCCCCACCTCCGTTTCAGCCTCGAGATCGGCCGAAAACGCCGCCGCCAATTGCAAAAATGGCGCTCCGCCGGGCAACGTCGCCCGGCTGTAACCTTCTGAAACAGCTGGGCGCTTCTCGGTGGCGTCCGGAACCCGAACCCGAACTTTTGCCGAACTTCAGGAGAACGCCAAGAAGGCCCCTGGCTGTTTCAGAAGGTGACAGGCGGGTGGCAGCACTTCTCGATGGCCTCCCGAACCCGAAAAGTTTGGCCAAGGTTCGGGTTCGGGAGAATGCCGAGAAGCCCTCCGGCTGTTTTAAAAGGTGACAGCCAGGTGGCGGTGCCCAACGGAGCGCCATTTTGCAATTTCCCCCCCTTGCACATATTAATCACTTTTACATTGTTTCCTATGGGAAACATTGTTTCATGTTACGAACTTTTCGCCTTACGAACCTTCTTCCGGAACCAATTAGGTTCCTAAGATGAGGTATTACTGTAGTTCCCATCCACAAAAAAGGTAAAAAGACAGATCCAGACAACTACAGACCTATTAGTCTGACTTCAATACCTGGAAAAATACTGGAGAAAATAATTTAAAAAACCAGCTTTGCCACTACCTGGAAACAAACAGGATAATATCCAACAGCCAACATGGGTTTGTCAGAAACAAATCATGCCAAACCAATCTCATATCCTTTTTCAACACCATAACCAAATCAGTAGACCAGCGCAACATAGTGGACCTCATATACTTAGACTTCAGCAAAGCTTTCGATAAAGTTGAACACAATCTCCTAATCAACAAATTACAAAAAAGTGGGGTAGATTACAACACATGGATCAATAGCTGGCTGACCAACCGCACCCAACGAGTTGTCCTCAGCGGTTCCAAATCCACATGGAAGAATGTAGGCAGTGGGGTACCATAGGGTTCAGTCCTGGGCCCTGTGTTCTTCAACATTTTCATCAACAACCTGGACGAGGGAAGAAAAGGGCAACTAATCAAATCCGCAGACTACACCAAGCTGGCGGGGATAGCCAATACCCTAGAAGACAGGCTCAAATTACAGAAAGACCTAGACAGACTAACACAGTGGGCCCACACCAACAACATGATATTTAACATCGACAAGAGCAAAGTCCTTCACCTAGGCAGAAAAAAAACCTGGACACACATACAACCTGGGAGAAACCCCTCTTAGCAGTAGCGACTGTGAAAAAGACCTCGGAGTCTTGGTGGACAATCAACTAAACATGAGCCAACAATGTGCAGCAGCAGCTAAAAAAGCCAACACAATCCTAAGCTGCATCAACAGGGGAATACACTCCAAGACCAGGGAAGTCTTAATACCACTCTACTATGCCCTGGTCCGACCACACCTGGAGTACTGTATTCAGTTCTGGTTACCACATTTCAAAAGAGACATTGAAACTCTGGAGAAGGTGCAAAAAAGAGCAACCAAGATGATTAAGGGATTGGAAACCAAGACTTACAAAGAGAGATTGAGGGAACTGGGCATGGATAGCCTAGAGAAAAGGAGGGCCAGAGCGGACATGATAGCAGTCTACAAGTATACGAGGGGATGTCACAGAGAGGAGGGGATCACTTTATTCTTCAGGGCACCAGAGGGCCGGACGAGGAACAACGGCTGGAAGCTGACCAAGGAGAGATTCAACATGGCGATAAGGAGGAACTTCCTGATGGTCAGAGCGATCAACCAATGGAACAACCTACCAGCGAACGTTGTGAACTCCAACACTCTGGACCTTTTTAAGAGAAAATTGAACTGCCACTTGACTGGTGTACTATAGGGTTCCTGCTTGGGCAGGGTGTTGAACTCGATGGCCTTCATGGTCCCTTTCAACTCTAACAATAAATAAAGAAAACCCCAAAGTTGTTTTGGCGACACCATCTCTTTAGCCAGTGGTTTATTTGTGGGATTTTGCGTTCTCTGTCAGGATGTTGTCCTCTTGTGTGTAGAATAGAGAAGACAACCTGTGCCCCTATCTTTTTGACTGTACTGCCCAAACGGTCGTAGTATTTCAAGATTTGATTCATGTCTTTCCTTGTGTCGTTTGTTCCTGCATGGATCACTAGTAGGGGTAGTAGTCAGTGGGTTTTAGGATTTTAGTGAGGTTTAGCGCTATGTCTGAGATTTTGGCTCCAGGGAGGCAGCTCACCTCTCTGAATTGATTGTCCGGTCTGCAGATGGCAGGTTCAGTTCCCCTGAGAATTGAGTCACCAATTACCACCACTCTCCTTTTCTTTTTGGTTGGGTTGGGGAGAGGGGGGCTAGCCTTCATGATGACTGTGTTTGATGGTGTTGTATTGTTGTGCTTGGTTCTTGATGGCTCCTTGTCAGGTATTTGTTGATCTTCTTGTGCCAGGAGTACTGCATATTTGTTACTTGTAGGCACTGGGGTTGGAGGGAGGTGGGTTGGAGTTGGTGGGAGTTTGGAGATGGTTTTTGTTTTTTTAGAAATATAGTAAAGGATAAGTATAAAAAAATGCATAGAGAAAGAATTAGAGTTCTTTTTTAAAGTAAACAAAAATAATGATACTACCCTACAAAACCTTTGGGATACAACAAAGGCATATATACGCGGGTTAACAATTTCTTTTTACGGCAAAAAAAAACAAAGAGAAGAAAATACAACATCAAGAATTAGAGGAAGAATTGAAAAAATTAGAAATGCAAATGCAAAAAGATGAGCATGATGACAAAGTTAAAAATCAGAGAGAAGTAATAAAACATAAACTAAGGTTTATGTTTAAACTCAATGGTAGAAAAAATAAAGAGAGCAAAACAGGAATATTTTGAGCATGCAAATAAACCAGGAAGATGGTTGGCATATAAACTTAGGAAAGAGAGGGAAAATAAAATTATCAAAAAATTAATAGATACTAAAGGTGTAATAAGACATAGAACAGAGGGGAAAAAGGAAATAGCATTAGAATTTTATAGGAAATTATACGAGAGGGAAGAAATCAAGGAAGATTTAATTTTTGAGTATTTAAGGACTATAGATTTACCAGTTTTAACTGAAGCTCAACAACAAAGATTAAATAAGCCTATTACAGAAATAGAACTACGACAATCTATCAAAAACCAGAAAAATAGAAAAGCGATGGGCCCAAACGCGATACTGTCAGAATTTTATAGGTTACATATTGAAATACTTTTTAAAAATATCTTAGAAATATATAATCAAATAATAGCAGAAGGTAAACTACCCAAAATATGGTCAGAAACTTTAATAACTTTAATACATAAAGTGGGAACGGAGAAGGAAAAAATTGAAAATTATAGACCAATATCATTGTTAAATGTGGACTACAAAATTTTTATATCAATTTTTGCCAATAGGTTTAAAAACATTATAAATGGTATGATACATGGAGATCAAAATGGATTTTTACCAGGAAGACAAATAAAAAATAATTTAAGATACGTTAAAATACGTTAGAATATTATGAGCAACATCCAGATAAACAAATATCGCTTATATTTTTAGATGCTAAAAAAGCATTCGATAACATAGATTGGAATTTTATGAAAATACAATTGAATAAGATGGAGGTAGGAACCAAATTCTTTAATATAATAGATGCTATATATTGTGAACAAACAGCTAGAATTATAATAAATAGTGAGCAAACTGAAAAATTAGCAATACAAAGAGGAGTGAGACAAGGTTGTCCAATATCGGAATTATTATTTATCTTAACATTAGAAGTTTTGTTGATAAAAATAAGAGCAGAAAAGGAAATAATAGGACTGAAGATTAAAAAAGAAATTTAAAAAGTGCAAGCATTCGCCTATGATGTAGTTTTTATTATAGAAGATGCTATAACATCAATTTTAAGGTTAATAAACTTAATAGAAGGATATGGGAACATCGCAGGTTTGAAAATAAATAAAGAAAAGACACAGATACTAACAAAAAATATGACAGAGACACAGAGAAAATATTTAGAAAATTTAACAAATATGAAAGTTACAAAAAAGGTGAAATACTTAGGTATATGGATGACCTCCAAAGCCATATCTTTAGAAAATAACAATTACTTAAAACTGCTAGGACAGATTAAAAAGGATTTGGAAATTTGGAATAACTTACAATTATCACTAGTTGGAAGAATTTCTACAATTAAAATGAATATCCTTCCAAAAATTTTATTCCTTTTTCAAATTATCCCTATTGATCCCGGACCAAACTTTTTTGCTGAGTTAAATAGTATAACAAAAAAAAAATATAGCAAGGCAAGAAACCAAGAATAAAACAAAATTCATTAGGAGACCGTAAAGAAAGAGAAGGCCTAGGCCTCCCAAATTGGAAATTATATTACCAAGCTACTGCCCTAACATGGATAAAAGAATGGCTAACTTTGGAAAACCAAAGATTGCTTAATCTAGAAGGCTATGATTTAATGCTGGGCTGGCATGCCTTTATATGGTATGGAAAGTTGAAAACCCATTCATATTTTAAAAGTAATATTATTAGAAAAGCACTGATTGACGTTTGGAATGAAATAAAGAAAAATCATTTCTTAGTAATGCCAGAATAGAGCTCACCAATTGAGGCCATTTCACACCCGAACTTTCAAAAAGAAGGGAAGATATGGAAATATAGGGATTTATTGAATAATCAATTAAAATTAAGAACGAAACAAGAACTACACGAGTTAGGTATTGATTTGGACTGGTGGCAGTATGTACAGATTAGTTCTAGATATCAAAAGGATATCAAAACTTATATTTTCCGAAAAGAAAATAATATATTAGGCAAGTTGTTAACTCAAAATCAAGGGAAACTAATTGGAAACGTATATAAATATTTAATAAATTATAGAATGATAGGCTGGATATTGAAAGATAATATGATCAGTTGGTGCAAACATTTTGGAAAAGAGATAAATTTGGAAACATGAGAAAAGGTATGGGTATATAATTGAAAAATAACAGCATCAATTTCTTTTAAAGAAAATCAAATTAAGATGTTTTATAGATGGCATCTCCCACCATATAGGATTTCTAAAATGTTTCCTAATGTTTCTCCCACCTGTTGGAAATGCAAAAAAGAAATTGGTACATACTTTCATACATGGTGGACTTGCCTTAAAGCCAAGAAATATTGGAATAAAGTAGAGAAATGGTTAAAGGAAATAACGAACGAGATTAGAAAGACCCCAGAATTCTTTCTACTAGGTATTTCAGACACGAAGTATAAAAAGAAATATATTATTTAACAATTCACATTTTAGTTGCGGCAAGGATCATATTTGCGCAGAAATGGAAAGAAAAGGAAATACCAAAAGATGAAGTATTTTAAAAAATAATGGAATGTGCAGAATTAGACATGATGACGCTTGAACAATCAAGCAGAAACAGAATTTTACAAAATATGGGACAAAGTGTATAAATGATGGAACTTTAAAAAATAGTTTTAAAATTATATAAGAATAAATTTATAATTATTTGAATTTATTAAATTGAATATATATATAGTACAGTATTAAGAAATTAAAAGGGTAAGACTTTTTCTTTTCTTTTTTTTTACATTGAATAAGTGATTTTAATTATTATATAATACTGCTATAATATATATAAAGCAATAGATTAAAATAGTATAATGATAGAGTATTTTTGCAATATTAAAAATTTTAAATGTCTTTTTTATTATGTACTGAATTGACTTTAATTAGCTTAATTATATTGTTAAAATGATATTTTACGGATAAGATAATTTATTTGAGTTATATGAAGTATAACATAAAGATGGTAAATTTAAAAAGAATGTAGAATATAAAAAATTATATTTCTGTATTGATCTGACTATAGTTAGATTTTTCTTTTTTGTATTAGTCAGACTTCTAAGACAAGTGGAGCAATGGTAGCTCCTTTAAATGTTAAATGTTGTGTGTCTTGTTGACTGCGGCAACTGGGATGGATAGCCTAGAGAAAAGGAGGGCCAGAGCGCACATGATAGCAGTCTACAGGTATACAAGGGGTTGCCACAGAGAGGAAGGGATCACTTTATTCTCCAGGGCACCGGAGGGCCGGACGAGGAACAACGGCTGGAAGCTGACCAAGGAGAGATTCAACCTGGAAATAAGGAAGAACTTCCTGACGGTCAGAATGATCAACCAGTGGAACAACCTACCAGCGGACGTTGTGAACTCCAATACTCCGGACATTTTAAAGAGGAAATTGGACTGGCATTTGGCTAGGATGCTATAGGGTTCCTGCTTAGGCAGGGGGTTGGTCTTGATGACCCGCATGGTCCCTTCAAACTCTAACAATAAATAAATAAAATAAATAAGAGGTTTGTAAGGGGCATGCATCAGCACATCATTGTGTCTACAGTCCCTGTCCTAATGCTCTATTGTCTTCTATCATTATTTTTTATCATTACCTATCTAATGTTTATTTGTACAAATTACCATCCTATATTTGTTTGACAAATAAATAAATAAATTAAATAAAATAAAATAAATAAAGTTGGACAAAATTTGGGATAGGGAAAACAAACAAATCTTGCAGGATTTTGAATTCTATAAAGACTTGGTCTAACTGTAGAAGGTTAAGTATTGTAAGTACTCACTGTGTATTTCAATGACCTTCTCAATTGAATGCACTGCATTAACATTTGCTGTCTGCTGCAATGTTTTTTCAGGAATGGGATCAAGCTGACATAATAAAAAATACAATTTAAAATATCACTTTTTAAAATAAATAATGAACATATGATTTGAATCATTTAAAGTTAAGTAAAAATATGTGAATTTGACCTCCTTTGAAGTTATATCCACTGCCATTTGTGCTAATCTCCTCCTTTTCTGTTATAAAGATATTTTCAACACTTTTAATGCAAGGCACACCAATTAAATGAATGGGACCTAAGTAATGTATGACTTCATTGCATGCAGCTATCAGAGATATAACTGAAAAAATTAAAAACATTTAGATGATTGTTTTAAGTAGATTTGTCTACTTTTATAAGAAACTAGAAAAGTGGAGTAATTTCACACAGGTTCTCTGCACATAACCTTCCCCATTTGCATTGCTTATTGCACCAAAGCAAATAGTCCTTCTTAGTCTCTTAGTTGGGGGCTATCTAGGCCAGGCTGATAAACTGACTTTGGAGAGGGTATTCATTGATAATTTTTTTGAGTACAGTGGTACCTCGAGATACGAGTTTAATTCGTTCCTGACCTGGGCTCTTAAGTCGAGCAGCTCTTATCTCGAACGACTTTTCCCCATAGGAATTAATGTAAATAATTTTAATTGGTTCCAGCCCTCAAAAAACTCACAAAGTTAGTCTAAATTATGCAGAAAGACAAGTTTTTAATGAAGAAATGTACATGTACATATAAATGAATAATGAAGTTTCTTTCACTTAACTTGTAAACTTTCTTAAACTTTTAAATTTACATATGTTCAACTTCTCTGCCACCCAATCCTGTAGGACAGAGGTCCCCAACCCTTTTTGCACCAGGGACCGGCTTTAAGCGATCAAGAGAGGAATGGGATAAATGAATGGACGGAGGGTGGGAAGGAAGGAAGGAAAGAGGGAAGGGACAGGAACAGAGGAAGGAAGCAAGGAAACTTATGAAAGGGGAGAGTAAGAGAGGAATGAGTGAAGGGAGGGAGGGAGGGAAGAAGGTGGGAAGGAGAAAGAAAAGAAGAAATAGAGGAAGGGAAGGTAAAAGAGAGAAAGAAAAAGAGCTAACTTCCGCGTTCAGCTTCAGGAGACAGCTGCGAAGCCGCGCGCGTGTTTTAAAAGGTTGCAGCCGGCCTGGGGGGCTCGGGGGGGCTGGCAAGCCCCCCAGGCTGGCTGCAAGCACCCCCCGAGCCCCCCAGGCCGGCTGCAACCTTTTAAAACACGCGCGCCGCTTCGCAGCTGTCTCCTGAAGCCGAACGCGGAAGTTAGCGTTCGGATTCAGGAGACAGCTCCTTGGCGCTTGTATCTCGAATTTGGGCTTGTAAGTAGAACAAAAATATCTCTCCCCTCCCAGCTCTTATCTCGAGTTGCTCTTAAGTAGAGCAGCTCTTATGTCGGGGTTCCACTGTACTTTCATTTTCAACATTTTCAACTTCAGTTCTAGCATTATTTTCTATTAATAGAAATGTTGTAACATGATAGTTGCAATAATTTATTTTGATTAAAAACTGTCTTTTTCTTAAAGCTCTGAACACATTACACCATAACCTTTTGTAGACCATAAATCAACTTTATTAGATGTATGAAATATTATAATAGTTTAAGACATGGGTGCTTGGATGAAATGCAGAGCTGTCTTTGTGTGAATCTGATGGAACATAGTTTCCTCTAGAACGTGGTCATGAATTATACCCCCTAGTCAGAGATGATCCTCTTCGGGGCTTTGAGGAACAATTGTTTGTATTTTAAGAACAATTAAATACGTTTGAGGAACAATTTTGGCAGGTGTCTAGATTATGGTAATCCGGAAAAGGCAATGAAATGAGCTTGCTTGGAGAACAAATCAATGACAGTCCAGATCATGGTATTCCCCTTGCTGTCTGGGAGTTCAACTATGAAATCCATAGCTATTTCTTCCCAGGGTTTGCTGGAATTGGCTACTTTCTGTAACAGCCTTGGCAGTTTTCCGGACCTGTGCTTTCTGGTAGCATAGGTAGCACAACTTTTTACATAGTCCTCCACTTCAGCCTTCATCTTTGGCCACCAAAATTGCCTTTGTGTTAGGTGAACAGTTTTTAGGAACTCAAAGTGTCATCTTAGTTTGGAGTCGTGACTTCACTGGAGCACCTCCAATTTGAGACTGGCAGACATGTACAATTTGGACTTCTTCCAAGCCAAGCTTTCCCTCATGGTCAGGATCTCTTTATTCTCGTTAATCCTGGGGTTGCTAGGCAGGGCTGCCTTCAGTTTTTTGGTCCATTCCTTCTGGCTCCATGTGTTTGGCTTCTGGGCTTGGCCTCTTGTGTGGACAGGGCCAGGGCCGCCATCAGGAATTTTGGGGCCCCATACAGCCTAAGTGTCTGCCCTCCCCCCGCCATTTTAAAACTACTTTATTTTGCGACATACCAATTATGTATTAAATTTACCTTCCACAAAAAAAAATTAAACCCTGCCACTACAACAAGGTACACTTGTTTGACAGATTAATAATATGAGTCATTTTGTTAAATCTTTTGGTCAAGTATGTTTATTACTATAGTGCAAATATGACATCATAAAGGAAAGCACAGTGAACTGTAAACATATACAAATATTTACTAGACAACACAACATATAACAAATATAACATTATAAAGTGCAGCTGCTAGGGCCACCAGTTCTGTCATATATTCAGCTTTAGTAAAGCTGCGCTGATTCCACATGTCTCTTCGGTGGCCTCTCAGTTTTTGACCAATGTGTTACTAACGCAGAAAATATATTCAAGTCACATCAACATATTACATACATATAAATAAATAACCAGAACAGTGCAAATACACCAAATTAACAAAATATTATTAATTTTGCCATCAACAATATTAAAAGCAGCAATAAGATGGCACAAAGGATAAAGACAAAATACTCCTGCACCACACTAGAAAAATATTTGTTTTCACAATAATACCAATAAATAACAGGTAACCAGAAGATAAATTATACCCAATAATGTTTAAAACTATATGTAAACTCCACCATAGGTGTAAAAAAAAGTCAACCAACTCAAATCACGTAGAACCTCTATTGCAACAAACAGCTGGCTCCAAAACAAAGGTGCAGTTCGTGCAACAGAGTCTGTGTGCTGACCGCATCACAAGGACTGCACTTGTGCATGTGAATGGGGCTCCCCACTTCATAACTGCACTGCTACTCCAAGTGCTGAGGAGCTCCACGCTTCATAGCCATGCACATTCACATGCATAAGTGCAGTCCTTGTGATGAGGTGAATACATGGACCATGTTGCACGAACTGCACTCTGGCTTGAACATCAGCTAGATCAGGGTAACTAGAGTAAATCTGGACCTGTATTTAGCTGTGAAGTCCACAGCTGAATGAAAAACAAAGTCCCATTTGATAACATTTTCCTACATGTCTCTGTGGGTAAAGTAAAGCTGTCATTTTCTTCAAGTAAATGTTCACAGTACAGTGATACCTTGTCTTACAAACTTAATTGGTTCTGGGCCGAGGTTCTTAAGGTGAAAAGTTTGTAAGACGAAACAATGTTTCCCATAGGAATCAATGGAAAAGCGATTAATGCGTGCACGTCCAAAATTCACCCCTTTTGCCAGCCGAAGCATCCGTTTTTGCGATGCTGAGATTCCCCTGAAGCTCCCCTCCATGGGAAACCCCATCTCTGGACTTCTGTTGCCAGCGAAGCACCTGTTTTTGCGCTGCTGGATTCCCCTGCAGCATCACAAAAACACGGAAGTCCGAAGGTGGGGTTTCCCATGGAGGGGAGCCTCAGGGAAATCCCAGCAGTGTAAAAACAGGTGCTTCACTGGCAATGGAAGTCCCGAGGCGGGGCATCCCAGCGGCGACGGTGGGTTTGTAAGGTGAAAATAGTTTGTAAGAAGAGGCAAAAAAATCTTAAACTCCGGGTTTGTATCTCGAAAAGTTTGTAAGATGAAGTATCACTGTATCTGGAAAACCTAGTGGATAGAAAAAGTGAACCTTCTATACAATGCACTGTGAGCACTGAATTGTGCCCTTCTTGGCTCATAGTTAAAATAAACAACAAATTCAGGTTTATGGAGCAAGTCTTCTGACTTTCTGATTTGCAAAGTCTTTAATTAAATCTTTGTAACTGAGTTGTCTTGCATGTTCAATGGAAAGTATTGCTAGGCTGTTTAGACATTGTTTACTCATTGTAGAACGCAGGTAGTTCTTGATTAATGAAAGTTTGCTAAATGCCCTCTCTCCTTCTGCCACTGAAAGTGGGAGTGTGGTAAAAATCCAAAGAGCAATACATATCTCTCCAAATATTCCTTGAAGCTCTAGTTCGTAGATTGCGTTTAGCAAATCTAAGGGACCCAGGTTTTCTGGGAATGTAGCTTTGTACACTTTCCGAAGATGTTGCAGCTCATCGAGTAAAGATGATGTGAAATCATCAGGGTATGCTGAGATTAATTCTTCAGTCGATGCCACCAGGTCTTCCTCACTTATTGTTGTCACTTTCAAGATTGGAGAAAATAGCTTGCAGACTTCCTCCATAGACTGGTAGCGCTGATGAAGATCAGAAATGATTGTGTCCATTGCCACAAGGTAGACATTAGCTTTAAAATGCTCTTCAGGATCTATTGCATCATGATGCTTTGACTTCCTTTGCCGCAGTTGTTGAGGATTCAGTAGTTCCTTGGGAATCTCCATGCAATCTGCTACTGCTCCAGCTTCAGAAAGTAAAACAGGCCACTTTTCTCAAAGCAGTTGCATTTCTTCAGTGAGAGCTTTAATGTTGGCCACTCCAATTTTGATGGAAATAGATCTTGATTGGAGAATTTTGTTTCTATCCTCAAAGCTGGTAAGCACTTTGAACCAGAATGTGGCTAAAACCACTGCCTGAAAGGATGAGAAGTAGTCATAGAGACCTTCGACATCTGAGTGTGCATTATTTGTAAGTTTTCTGGAAGCAAGAACTTTTTCCAGAGCCTTTAAAATGCTTGGTAGATTCTGTGCAATTGGACGTACAGCCTCTATTCTTGAACTCCACCGAGTATCACTCAAACCATGCAAAGACCTTCCCACTTCATCAATCAGTGTGTTCCATCTTGCAGGACTGCTGCTGAACAGAATATATAACCTGTTTACCAAAAAAGGTCTTCATTTCAGGGCACCTTGCGGCTGCATGCACTCCGACAAGGTTTAAGGAATGTGCAGCACAGGGACAAAACATAGCTGTTGGGTATGTCTCCTGGATTTTGGCTCTTACACCTTTAATTCTGCCAGACATGTTGGCTCCATTGTCATACACCTGACCTCTGCAGTCTTTGAGATCAATGGCATGTTCACTCAATCTTGACATGATCATGTCAGCAATTTCTTCTCCAGTCTTCTGAAAAAAAATTAAAAATTCAATAAATCTTTCTTGAATACTCCATTTTTCATTTTGGGGCTCTCTGTTAACGTATCGCAAAACAATTACATTTTTTTCAGTGTGAAACATCAGGTGTTGCATCACATATTATTGCAAAAATAAATTGCCGCTTTCCTTTTGGACAATATAGCATTCAGGACATGTTTTCCCCAAATATTAATAAATTTGTTTTGTGTGGCCCAAGACAGGTAATGAGCTGGAAGTCTCATTCCCTTTTCCTAACTAGCCTTGACTTTTTCTAAATGCTCTCTCGGTAGATTATCATATCTTGCCAAGATTTCCAAGGTTCCCAGAAAGTTGCCATTGTGGTTTTCTCCAATTCTCTGGGAACTCCCTCGGAATGCCATATTCCATGATGCTAGATGCAATGTGACATCCAAAAGTCTCTCTAAAAGAGCCATAAACTTATCAGCTTCCTTTAACAAATTTCCTTGAAGCTCATAATCAACGCCATGACCACCTATAGACTTTTGAAGTGTTCTCCAGCTCCAGTAGTTCTTTCTGTGTTGTGCAGAGTGTTCATGCTCTGGCAACTTCGTATACAACCAATGCCACTTCTGCTGTGATGGGTCAAAACCATCCTTTCTACTGAGGATGCTTCCTTTCTTTCTCATACGGTCATTAGAAAATGCCATGCAAGTTACACAGTATAGTACTTTTCTGCTTAAACTCCATCTCAGCCAATCTCTTAAAATCTTCTCATGTCCATTTGATGGCTTGGCATACAGAAGAAAATCACTGAAATAATGATTCTGTACATCTTTAGGCAATGAGTGTACCATATTCTTTAATTGTTCGTCATTGAAAAGTCCAGAGAGGATAATCTTCTCCCTTTCATTGTCCTTGAGGAAATCTAGCCAACGTGCTGGGTCTTTCCAGTCGATTTCTTCCTCATTTGTCTGTTCCAAATTATTATGTTTAGGGCAATATGTTCATTCTCAGGGTCAGAACTTACATTTATGTAGGAAGGTCTTTCTTCATCCATCTCTATACAAACAGTGGATGATATAATTGGGTTTGAAGAAGAATCTTCTTCTGCAGTGAGAGGTCTTTTTGGGGACGTAGTGCAGGACCATGTATCTACATCTTCTTCCGATACTGCACAAGTTGGCATATTACATGTTTCATGCTCTTCTTCCATCACTGAAATGCTTACAGGTGCAGTCTGAGAGAATGAAGCAGTCTGCTCAACAACTTCCTGAGAAGGTTCTGTCTGTACTTCCTGAACTTCATCTCCCTTGTCACTTTTACGCTTTTCAAAGTACTGCATAATGACTTTTTTCTTCTTCAACTTTTCCTCTTCATCTTTCCGCTCTTTTTTCTCCTTCCGTTTTTGAGAGCCAGATTTGTGATGGTACATTTTTTGGGGTTCTCAGAATTTGCTAGGCAAAAAAAAAAATAATGAACTTCAAAACACTGCTCACTATGCACAAGGCTGTGTTCCAACTTTTACATTTTATTGCGCTTCTTTACAAGGCTCTGTTGGCTGACTTGCAATTAAAGTTGCGATCATGGCTTACAAATGACAGGTCCTATCCCTACCTGTGATTGCAGCTCCAATATAAATATTGGTGCCTTGATCAGTAGCCTTTGACACATCCCACAATAATGGGGAGAAACCTCAATTTGCAAGTCATGATCACAGCCTCCTTTGCAAGTGAACCATGGGCTGGCAAAACGGCCTTGGCACACAAATGCGTGCAGGAGCATTGAGATGATTTCATTTGGAAAATGGGAAGAAGGGTAATTTAAATTTCTATTGTGAGAGGGAATTTTTTATATTTATAAAAATTATTTATTTTATACTTATTTTATACGTGTAGCAGATTTTACATGAGGATTTTCAGCTGGCTAGCCAAAGTCAATCAGAAGTGCCAAATCCACAGCAGGAAATCTGCACGTAAAATCTGCTACATGTGAAAGCACCTATAGAAAGCCAACACCATTTAAAAGAGCCCTCTTAATAAATCCTTAAGGTTTTTTCACATTGCGTTTTTGGCCTCCCTTGCCGGGATACGTTGGTAACCAGTCAGAATCAGCTGTCAACTTATCCCTGCACAAAGAACTGGCCATTAAAAAAAGGGGGGGGCTGCAGTTCTCCTTGCAGGGATAAGTGGGTAGCTGATTGTGACTGGTTACCAACGTATCCCGGCAAGGGAGGCCAAAAACGCAATGTGAATACTCCTTTAAAGTGAAAGTCCCACCCCCAAACAGGCTGCTATGCTAGTAGCATAGCAGCCTACATCATTATTAATACAAAGCACACATACATTTGGAGGTATTGTGTGCTTTGTTGTTCTCCAGCTAAAAACTTATATATTATATATTATTGTCCCAGTTCCCTCTCCGCAGTGTCGCACACCCGATGCCCTAACAATCCCCCCCCCGGTCCACCTTCTAACATCTTTGAAGTTCACAAGTCATAGAAGAGCCGACTTTGCCTACACCTGGCCTAGGAGATCCATTTAACCAGGAGACATTAAAAGTACTTCCTAGTTTGCTTAATTGTTGCAGAACATGCAAGTGTAGCCAATTCTGGTCAAGCCATAAACCAGAACAGTTGCATTCACACAACTCAAGTATTTAGTATACTCTTCAAGTCAGGCCTAGGAATTTCACTTTCCATACTAGAAGTGTAGTACTCTTACTCAACACACCTAAGGATGCAGAAAACATCTAACCATGTGCTGTTGGAACTTATTAATTTCCAACCTGCCATACACCTACTATTGGCTTACAATGATGGTACCCATTCTGAATGACTGCTTTATAAGGGGCTTGGCCACTTATGTTAACCATGGTTTATTTTTCAGCATGCTCCCTTTTATTTTGAGCAGAAACTTAGTCAAAACCAGGCTACAATTAAGCTCTTGAGAAATCCGAAAGGCTATGTAGGAAGAAAAGTTTCAAGGCTTAACCCATGGGTTCCCAACCTTTTTTTAGCCATGCCCCACCCAAGCATCTCTAAAGTCCTGATGCCCCTCCACCCATTACATATAATTCTAACTATTCAAAAAGTGAACTACTACACATGCAGAGGAAGCCTAGTTTAAAGCCATTAACTTAGTTTAAACAAGGTTCCAATTGCCCCCATTAAAAATAAAATTGGAAAACAGGGCTTTAAACACTAGAATGGTTTATTTACTTGAGTACTGCACAACAGAAAAATCCTATGGTGCTCTAAAACTTCCACACCAGGAGAAAACTATACCCCAACATTTGATCAGCCCTTTTAATCTGAGGCTATGCAAACAGCTCCACTCTGCAAACAATATTTTAAGCTGTGGTTTCATGCCGGCTACATGCTGATAGTGGTAGCACTAATAGAGCCATGGGAGAGTGTATTACAGCACAGCTGATTTCCCAAGGAAAACAGCAACTTATTCAGGACCCACAATGCATGTTTATTCCAAAAATGCCCTTTGGGCCTTCAGTTCCAAGCAAACATTGTCCAGCTGGAGCCGGAGGAGCAGTTCCTCAAGGAGGACTTCAATTTTTCTTTAAATTTTTTTCCCCCTTGACCAGCTTTTGTGCAACTTGACAGGAGAGGGCATGAAAGTTGTGGGAGGGGGGGGGAGAGAAAGGGAGGGGGAGTGAGAGAAGCCTGGAGCCAACTTACAAGTCCTAGTAAATGCTTCAGAGGAGGAGGGAGCCAAAGGGCCACTAGGCCGTCCTGCAACTAACTGCCCACTTCAACACTGAGGGGGGGGGGAGATAAAACCACGGTTTACACGCAGTTTTCTCTTCACTCGTTTCAAGTGTACCTATAAACTGTGCCTTTTCACCTGTTTGCCTCCAGTGCAACACTCCACCACAAAAACCTGGACAGTCGTCTGCCCTCTTTGATATCTCTGGAATGTAACTGACAATGAATTAAGCTGCCATTGGCCAGAGACTGTTGAGGCAAAGTCTTCCTAAAATTAATAGGAGCACAGGCAACATCAAATCGCATCCTAGAAAAAGGTACAACTGTGCACGCGGTTAGGATCTTATTGAAGTACAGTACTTTATGCCTCTTAGCTCATTTAAATAGGGTTTGATTGCCTTGCTGCATGGGCTGACATCACTTGAACCTGGGTTACTCTGACTGTGGAATTCCTTCCACATCTATATTCTGACTTTTTCTATATTCTGGAGCATCATCGTACATTTTTCAGGTCCCTCCATTTTCCCCTTTGGGAATGATTTAATATTGAGAATCTTGTCATCAAGTGAAGTGTAAGAGAAGATGACCTTCAAGATTGCTGTAACCCTACAGGGCTGCCATGTCTTGAAGAGCTGAGCTAGTAATGCTAGTAACAAATAGCACTTAGCCATTGCAAGTCCATGTCAAGGCTACAATCATTTTCTGGGTTTTAAGTCAGGCTGCTTAAACACTACCCAAATCAGTAAAGTTTAAACCACAAGACTGATTGATTGACAGGATTGTTTCCCATTTCTCAAAACTGAGAGAGAGAAAGAGAGAGAAGGAGAGAGAGCGGGGAGGGAGGGAGAGAAAGAGGGGGAGGGAGGGAGAGGGAGGGAGGGAAAGAGAGATATTTTAATTCTATATTGAATCTAAATGACTCTTTGTTTTATTTTGCATTTAAAAACTGCAACAGTTTGGGCAAAAGATATGCACAATTATATAATGCCAAGATGGAGGGAAGTGTTAATATTTTATTTTCCTCCTTCCAGTTCAGATCAAGCCAGCAGTTATCTCAATATACTGGAATCTGCGTTAAACAGTTTTTCTCAAATTCTGAGCCCTATCAAGTATTCCAGCAAGGAAAAATGAAGATATGCGTATATGGGAGAGAGATTCACAAATTGATTTTTTTACATAGAAGGCTGCTAAATGGCACTAGTAGTTTGCTTTTGCACCCCAATTCCTTTTACAAGCCAATCATCCTGGACCCGGTCGCCCAAAAAAAAAAACCCGTTTGCAAACGTTAGTTGCGCTTGTGTTAAATTTTGTTTTTTTCCTAAGCAACCTTCTGTGTAAAAAAATCCATTTGGGAACGAGGCTTGGGCGGCCGGGCGCTTGCCTCATCCGGGCCTGGGCCAGCACGAGTCTCGGAGTAAGTTTCTTTAAAATATAGGCGCATGGCAGTAGTTGGCCTTTCTCATCCTCCTGCAACAGCACTGCCACCACAGCAACATCACTAGCATCTGACTGAATGATAAATTGTCGCTCTGGGTCGGGATGCTGTAGGATTGGTTTCACTTCAATCTGTCAAGCTTTCTGGCAGTCCATTGTCCATCCAATGGGCTGTTTTGGCTTTGGTTTAGTGGGCCTTGGGCCTGTTTTTAGCAGTTTTGTCAGCGGCGGGGCTACTTCCGCAAATGACCGGCTGCGAAACCCAGAAAAATTTGCAGTTGCTTGAAGATGCCTGGGGCCTGCCAATTGAGTGCTGCTTTTACTTTCCCTGGATCCATTGCTGGAGATACGGTATCTTATGATATTTGAATCTTTTGGGAATTCACATTCCAAAACATTTTAAAACTTTGTATATAGTTTGGCAGCTAAGAGTTTTTTCAAAACTTGATTTTGATGTGATAATAGGCTTCCTTAAATCCAGCTTAGTGAATATCTTGCTCTTGGACAAGTGGTTTAGCAAGTCCTTCATGAGGGGGAGGGGGTAGGTGTTTTGCATGCAGACAGCATTGATCCCACGGAAGTCAAGACACAATCTGAACACACACACCCCGCCCGGTCTTTCTTCTCCTTGAATAACACAGGAGCTGCGACCCTTGATTTTGCTGGCTGGATGAACCCCCTCTCCAGGTTGCCATCATTGTACCTCCTCAGCTCCCCCAGTTCCTTCATGGAATACATATTTGGTTTCGAGAGTGTGGCTCCTGGTTTGAACTCTATTGCGCAGTCCCCAGATTGTTGAGGGGGAGATCGTTGCATTCTCCCTCACTAAACACCCTCTCTAGGTCTTGTTATTATCTCAGCACCTTCTGAAAATCTGGAAGAGTAGTTTCTCTTGCAGGGGCGACCAGTTGAGAATCAGCCAACCTCCCAGGCTTCAACTCTTCCCGGGGCTTCTGGTTCCCCAGGGGTTAGCTTCCATTACCCATCTTCCCACCTTATGGTGGATATCCACTTGTCTAGCCATGTCAACCCCATTGACAGTTTGGAGGTGACTATTAAGTGAATATGTTTGTGGTGCTGGCCCATCTGCAGTTCTACCAATTCAGTGAGAAGCATGGCAGGGGTCTTCCCAATCAGCAATCCATCTACTTGTTGGAAGCGGATAGCGTTTGCAAGGGGCCAAGTACTAATCCCAGCCTCTCCACTACTAACTTCCTGATAAGACAATTCGAACAGCCTATGTCTCTCATAGCATCCACATCTCCCTTCTTCCCTGTCTCTGGCACCACAATTTTGGCTCTTATGATGAAAAGATGGACTGCTTCACTCACCACCAGGTCATTCCATCTTGGAGTCACCCCCAGGCATCAGTGGGAGCTTCAGCATCCACAGAGGGGGGGTGAGATTGGGACAGTTGCAGGGCCAAACATCCCAGTTCCGATGACTTCACTGGCCTTCTTTGAGGACCTGGAAGTGGGTGAGCATGATTGGGGCTGGCCATGGTTCCAAATGGGAAGAAGGGTCCAGGCACTTGAGGCAGGGCTGGTGGTGAGTGAAGCTTCCAACAAGTAGATGGATTGCTAATTGGGAAGACCCCTGCCATGCTGGGTTATCTCTCCTTCTGTTTCCTGAGCACTTTCAGAGAGTTGAGAGTGTAGGATTTCAGTTTCCTCGTCTTCTGGCTTGCCCTTCCTTTCCATCTTCATGAGTTTTATACCACCCAGTCCCATTGGGATTGGGCAGCATAGAAGTCAATAAATTAAATTAAATTAAATTAAATTAAATGGAGTATGCGTGGAAAATGTTTACCCCACATGACAGACATATTAGCCCATTTGGCAAAAAAAAAGTTATTTAATGAGAAAGCATGCATAAGTGCACCAGCATGCCTACCGTCCTTGTCCTAAGTTTCTCTCCAATGTCAGTGTTATTTCTTGATATACTACCAATACATACTTACCAAAAATAAATAAAATAAATAAAAAGCATCAATTGCATTTTTACTTCTACCTCATTTCCTAGCAAAGCAGAAACACATGCTTCAGATGCATCACAAATGGCTGTTAGGTCATGACCTCCTTCAAGAGCCAGAATAATTCGTCCTCCAGCCAGCCCCATAAGCTGTTTTGTGAGGTACCCAAAGCCTGAGGAAAAGCAGAATAACAATAAGCACACAAACAAAAAAATGTCACCTGAAAAAAATCAGAAATATTTCAAATCATTGTCTCCATTTTCAAACTTATTCTAATATATAATGTATATAGAGCCGAGGTGGCGCAGCACATAGAGTGCAGTACTGCAGGCCACTAAAGCTGACTGTAGAGCTGCAGGTCAGCGGTTCAAATCTCATCACCAGCTTAAGGTTGACTCAGCCTTCCATCTTTCCGAGGTGGGTAAAATGAGGACCCAGATTGTGGGGGCATTATGCTGGCTCTGTTAAAAAATGCTATTGCTAACATGTTGTAAGCCACCCTGAAACTAAGGAGAAGGGTGGCATAAAAAAATCAAATAAATTATAATATAATATAATATAATATAATATAATATAATAATAATACAATACAATATACATAGTCTGCTTCAAATTTGATTTGAATTTTAATGCAGATTTAATAAATTGCTGTATTTCAGCAATAAATTTTTGGCATGCAAGATAAAATAATGCCAATAATGCCCATATGCCAATTCTGTCCTATCTCTGACTGTCTAATCTTTTGTTTTTTATTTATATATTATACACACAAAACAAACATTTAAAAGCATTGGATACTTTATGACCATCCTGTAACTTATTCCAAATAATGATATTTCCATAATATATACTATTATTATTTATATTTCATTCTTCCATAAGCATCCCTCGTTTCTGATCATTTTTACTAATCCTCCTCTTTCTATCCCTATTTCCCAAATTGTTTGACTGTTTTGTGTCTATTTTTCTTTTCTAACCATTGATAAAATTCTCCCACATTTTATAATAATCTACCTCATCCTTGTCTTTAATTTCCATTATTAGTATGTGCATTTCTGCACATGCCATTATTTTTCTATTAACTCGTTATTGGTGGGTATATTTTCATTTTTCCAGCTTTGTTGCTTTTATACAAAATTAAATAAAATTGATTTTTTTCATATTTTTTGTCAGCTATTTCAAGTAGAAATAGTTCTGGTGTTTTTTCAGTATTTCTTCCTAGTATTTATTCTAATCAAAATTGCACCTTGTTTCAATATGTCTTTGGTTTGCTGCATAGCCACCATATCTGATCATATGAATCATTTGCTATTTTACATTTCCAACATTTTGATGAACGTTTATTATCAATTTTGCTAATTGTGTTGTTGTCCTATGCCACCTATAGGACATTTTCTATAAATTTTCTTTGTATGTAGTGGCTAATGTCAATTTTTAATTTCTGCTCCATAGAGCTTGCCATTTCTCTGTCGATATTACATCCAAAATTTTGAGCCCACTTGACTATTGTTCCTTTGACCTGTTCCTCTGACTCTCTAATCTTTGAGAGATTAGGCACAGGAAAGACTTCCCAAAGAAGCTAGAGCTCACCTTCTAGACCTGAGGTGAGCTTTCCTAAGAGCGGTGGAGTGGGGAAATGGAAAGCACAGTCACAGTCCCATTTAGCAATCACTGGACTTAACCAAAGAGCTGCCTATCCCAATTGTGATCACAAAATAATGACCAACAGTACCATTTTTGCCTTTCCTGATATCACTTAAATTCCATAAAGAGTGAAATGAGAACAGTGATTACTAAATTTGAAACTAAATGTCAATATAAATATGTAGAATTTAATAGCCTGAAAGAACTTACATTTTGAGGATAGGTTATATCCCCCAAGGGGTGCAGGATGACCTTCTACTGCATCAAAACCAGATGATACCAGTACAACATCTGGAGCAAATTCATGAGCAATAGGCATTACTATTGTCCTTCATCATGAATAGCCAATCCCCAAAAGAAAAAAAGGCAGAAAACAGATTATTATACCTCACCAAGATACTAAACAATTCGGTTTCCTACCTCACTGGCATTTTCAACACAAATAAAAAACAATGAATGAGAAAAGAACTAGAGAAGATGCCAAAGCTACAAGCAAATACTGTAGCTTATACTGTAAAGGAGGTACAACTAAATTTACTTAGTCCTGACTGAAATGATTAGCACTTAAGAAATTAAACTGTACAGCTGTCAATTATTTTAATTTCATAATATTAAGTTTAAAATGCACGCTTCATTTTAAATACAGGGCCTAAAGCAAAGGTCTTCAAAATTAACAACTTTAAGACTTGTGGATTTCAACTACCCTAATTCTCCAGCCAGCATAGCTGGAGAATTCTGGGAGTTGAAGTCCACAAGTCTTAAAGTTGCCAGGTTTGAGGACCCCTGGCCTAATGCATTAATGGTGAATTTAAGGATGTGGAGCACTGTTGTCACTTCTGTGAGGGACAAAGTACTCCTCGTTCCTGTTGGTTGCATATACCATGTTTCCCCGAAAATAAGACAGGGGCTTATATTTTTTGACCCCCCCCCCAAAAAAATGCCCCTGGCCTTATTGGGGGCATTATTATTTTCAGGGCAGAGGAGGTGCCTTACCTGCAACCTCAAAATTGCACCCCACTGTGAGATGTGCGTCCAACCTGGGACTTGTAGCTCCATTGCGTTCCTTAACATTTTGTCCAGGGAAGAAAGTCCATTGTACTGGTAAAACAATTTACTACGAGTTCAAACTTCTTGAACTAATGAGATGGGCTTTCTTCCCTGGACACAACGCTGAGGAATGCAACAGAGCTACAAACCCCATGTAGGACGTGCATCTCGCGGTCCACCCCACCCAGACCCACCTCACCTGCACCTCCAAATTGCATCCTACCACTACATTGATGTCTGTTTAATATCTGTTCAAAGTTACAATGTGTTATCTTCCAGCTCTTGTAAAATGTCATATGATCATGATCATGGCAATGTCATATGATCATGATCGTGGCAAAAATCTTGGCATGCAATTGTCATTTGCAATCTTCCTTTGCTGGCTTCCCCAGAAAATCAATGTTGGGACATTTGCCACTTGCTGAGAGGACTCCATTTTGTCTTCAAAGGCTGATTTACAAAAGGGCTGAAAATCCAAGTTCATTGGAGCAATTTCCTTCTGTACACAGGGGGGTTGAACTTGACAGGCAGCTTTTTCACTCTGTTTCTTTAACAATCTCCCAAAAATTACTAGGGGTGCTGGGATTGTGGTTTTTGAGTGAGGATATCAAGTGACTTAATGATAGCTTTGTTCAGTGCCTGAGATTCCAATCCAATTGTGTTTATACATTAAGGACTATCTATATGTGTCCCATAACATTTAAAATTGAGGAGATATAGGAGCTATGTGCAGAATAGTTGGAATGTTAAAATGTGGGTTTTTGAACTTTTAACAAAAACAAGTTGGCCATCTCACTATATTAAGGGTAGGATTTTTTGGGAAAATAAATCTCTATGTGAAAAGCAATTGGATTGTGTTGTCTACCTGACTTATAAATTTAGTTTTTGTTTAGAATTAATGCTATTTAAAAAATAATAATATGGCACATGCTTTCTTTTAGGCCAGTGTTTTTTTTTCAAATGTGGTCCCAAAACTCCTGGAGAGTGCCTCAAGAGAGAGCCTTAATCTCAAGGAGCCTTGAAATTAAAATTATTTGCCAGCCTATGCTAAAAAATAATTTGTATTAAATCCCATCAAACAATAACGAGAAGCAGTAGCTGTAGCAAATGCATCAATTTTAATTTTTTTTAAATAGTAAATATCAATAAATAGAACCCACATAAACAAAGGCTCTGTTAGGGTCCTCCGTAATTTTTAAAACTGGGAAGGGGTCCTCCAGAAAAAAAAAGAAACTTAAGTTCTATAAATAAAGGCTGTCCCAGTGCCTTGACTTTATTAAAATGAGACTTACTCATCAAAAACTACAAGATAAAATGTTATATAAGGAATATACATTGAAAAAAATCATTATTAACATAAATAGCATGAAAAATATGTTGTGAGAAGCATATCATAAACAAAAAATATAAAGAAAGATAAATTTCATACATCAAAACTTGTATTGCCTTTATGTACCGGTAACATATTTCATTTTTTATAATCATAAGGCTTAGCATAAGTATACAAATCTCAATATTGTTAACATATTCCTAATGATCCACCAAGCTAAGAAATACTTGTAAATTAAGAATTACCTGAAAGCAGTCATGTATTCTGGGTCTCCTATTGGTGGATTAAGACCCCCAGTAAATGCTATATTTACATTAAAGCCAACACCTAATCCTATGCCAACCTAAGAAATAGAAAAAGAAGAAAAAGAATGAAATACATTATGTATCTAGGAAACAGTAGTGGGTTCCTGCCGGTATGGCTAATTGTGCGCAGCTCCGTGACTCTGGCTCTGGCGCACGAGTTCAAGCACAATTTTGCTTCTTGCACCTGTGCAGGTAGCAAACCTTTGCACAGGGACGCACATGTTTGCGTGTTTTGACAAGATTTTTTGCTTCCATGCATGCATCCTAGCAAAAAAAACTCGGCAAAACATGCATGCACATGTGTCCCTGTACAAGATTTTGCGCTCAAATCCACGCTCGTGTGCCAGAGCCACAGAGCTGCATGCAATTAGCCATACCGGCAGGAACCCACTACTGCTAGGAAACATTAATATCTATAAGATTATTTGTTTAACAGCATTTCAAATCATTTAGAAAATACAACGATGTAGAAATTTTGAATGCTTCTCTTACACTATTACAACAGTGTGATTAGAATATAAAGGTACAAGCAATATTAACTTTTAAATACATTCATGACACTATCATATTCATGACATTATCTGTTGTGTAAGCCTGCTGAGTTCCTAGTCACTGCCTTTTTTGGTATTTTTTTTCTCTAGAGTTTTCATATATATCAATCAATATATATACTTAAAATTCATCGATAACATACACAATTATACATTTTTATCCAATCAACCATATATCAGTATCTTATTTTATACCTGTACATCTGTTTTTCTTCATTTCTTTACACTTCCCCTACCTCCTTCTCCTTCTTCTCTCCCCTTTCCTACTTCCATCTACTCCTTCTCTTCTCCCTTCACATTCTATTTCCTCTTTCTCCTTCTTTGCCTTTCCTTGAGTGATTTTTATCTTAATTCGTCTCGCATTGAACAGACTGATGGCATATTCCCACATATTTTTAAACTATCAGCGTCTCTTTCATAATCATTATTTTTATATTATTTCTGTACGTATAGCGCTTTACTCTAGGTATATGTTCTTATAGTTAGGGACATGATCAAGGCCACAGTGGCATGGAGCTCCATGCACTTCGCAGGGGAATCCCGAATCTCAGATGTTAGGAGACCTGGTACGAGTAAGTATTGGGGTCAGAACCGTGAGGGATGGGGACAAAGAGAAGCAATGGTTGGTGGACTGGGAGTGTGTGTGGTAAACCCACCAGGGGACTGTGCATCTCAGCCAGCAGCTGCAGAAGACAAACTGCTGTCGTCCTAGCTGTGGTGGTCACAAATGGAAGGATAGACTGAAGAGAGCTGGGTGGCACAGCAGGTAGAGTGCTAAAGCCACTGAAGCTGACTGTAGATTTGTAGGTCAGCAGTTCAAATCTCATCACTGGCTCAAGGTTGACTCAGCTTTCCATCCTTCCGAGGTGGGTAAAATGAGGACCCGGATTGTGGGGGCAATATGCTGGCTCTGTTAAAAAGTGCTATTGTTAACATGTTGTAAGCCGCCCTGAGTCTAAGGAGAAGGGCGGTATTAAAAACGAATAAACAAACAAATAAATAAATAAATTGTGAAGTCACCTGCAAATCAGGACTGAAGCATGAGTGCTGGAGAGAGAGGAAGAAATACAGGAGCTGGTGAGTGTTTGGCCCATATGACGACCCCAAAAAAAAAAAAAGATTTAAAGGGGGATAAAGAATTTCAAAATGGAGAAGGCAGGGGAAGGATAATAGAGAAACCAAATTAAAAGGAGCTGTATTTAAAGCCCAATTTTGAGACTGTTTTGCAATAGACGGTGGAAATTAAAGTAACTGGACTAATAAAAATTGAAAGTGAGCATAGATGGAAGATAAAGATAGAGAAACACCTTTTGTAAGGAAGAAATAGATTTGTGATATTGGAAACAGATAACACCATCTGCTGGTTGGAAGAAATACTACATGAATTGTGGAATTATGTTTTGACCTTATGTGACCTTAGTTAGAAAGATTAGAGCTTCAAAAAATTAAAAAGAAGGTACAATTAGTTATTGTGCCTAAAGGCATATTTTGGATTAATTTGGACTGGATAAAACTTCAATATGGACTTGGTACATAAATGGAGTATTTGTGAACTTGGGGATTGGATTGGAACTTATAAAAGGCTGGAAAAGCAGTTTAATGCTAACAGCCGGAGATTAATTTTAAACTTTTGGAATTGCAACTGTGATCTTGATGATATGGAGGTGAGTGACTACGAAGAGCTGGCTGGATTTTTAAAATATCTTTGTGAAGACTTAAAAAGATGTTCTGAGGGACTTGGAGATAGAAATTAAATGGAAAAAAACTGGAATACAATTAATATTCCAAAATTACAATAGTAGGAAATGGACCTGGAAAGAATGAAGAACAAGAGGAGAAGAGGTCAGAAGAGAAAAAGCAGATTGATGAGTACACTGGGATTTACAGTGATGAAAAAAAATGATGTTGAAAATGAAGAACAAGCCAATGACTATACAGTGATACCTTGTCTTACGAACTTAATAGATTCCTGGAGGAGGTTCATAAGGTGAAAAGTTTGTAAGATGAAACAATGTTTCCCATAGGAAACATTGGAAAAGCGATTAATGCGTGCAAGCCCCCCCCCCAAAATTGCAAAAACGGGCGCCTTGCTGGCCACCGCCGCTCAGTTGTCACCTTCCAAAACAGCCGGGCGCTTCTCGGTGTTCTCCTGAATGCCAAACCCGAAAAATTCGGCAAAAGTTCGGGTTCAGGTTCGGGAGGCCGCCGAGAAGCGCCGTCACCTGGATGTCACCTTCCGAAACAGCCGGGGGGCTTCTTGGCGTTCTCCCGAACACCGAACCTGGATGTTCGGCATTCAAGAGAATGCCGAGAAGCCCCCCGGCTGTTTTGAAAGGTGACAGCTGAGCAGCAGATGTTCAATGGAAGTCCGGAGGCGGGGCATCCCGGCGGTAGTGGCGGCGGGTTCATAAGGCGAAAAAAGTTCATAAGAAGAGGCAAAAAAATTCCAAACCCCAGGTTCATATCTCAAAAAGTTCGTATGATGATGGGTTTGTATCACGAGGTACTACTGTATTGGGATTTATAATGCTTATATTGGGATTTAAAGCAACAAAAAAGAAACAAGGGGAGAATATTGGTATTGGAGGAAATGAGTTAAAGGGGGGGGGGGACAAGGAGAAGAGATTAAGAAAATCTATGGGGACCAAAATGAAAGATGAAGAATATAAATGTCAAGCCTATGCCAATGATGTTGTTTTCTTTTTAGAAGAACCAACAACTTCAGGATTGGAATTAGTTAGAAAGAAAGAAGAATTTGGGAAATTTGCAGGGTTCAAAATCAATAAACAGAAGACCAAATTGATAACAAAGAATATGACAAGACAGGAAGAAGAATTGAATAGATCATTAAATTTACAGATAACTAAAAAGATTAAAAATCTGGTTTCAATTATTACAAACAAATGCTCGACTATTAAAAAAGACAACTATGACAAACTGATGCACCAGACAAATCAAGATCTTGAAAGATTGGGAAAACAACAACTCTCTATGCTTGGCAAAATAGCAGCGATAAAAATGAGTATTATTCCTAATTTTTTATACTTGTTTCAAACAGCCCCAATTAGTTTAGATTTAGTTTTATGAAATTTATATGGAATAATAGAAAACCCAGAATTTCATATTTGAAAGAGAGTAAAGATAGAGGCAGCCTAGGACTCCGAGATATGAAGTTATATTATTCCGCAGCCTCCTTAAACTGGATTAAAGATTGGATAAATCTATCTAATAAAAGAATACTGATCCTAGAAGGCCATCACCTGCAATTAGGATTGCACACACATTTATGGAAAGGAGAAAAAACAAACCACTTTCAATCAATACCTGATAGGGAAGTCTCTTTTAAAAACGTGGCAAGAAATAAAAAAGAAAATTTACTTAAAAGTACCAAAATGGTTATCCACTATGGAGGCCATAATATACCCCAATTTAACTGACCCCACCAAAACACTGAAATATAAAGACATCTTACATCCAAAGGATGAATTAAAAAGTAGTTGATTTGGGGGGGAAATTGAACATTAAATGGTGATAAGCCCAGGAGACAAAATTAGATCTAGAAGAGGCAACACTTGTTAAATGATTGCTCCATACAACCAGTTCAAAGCAATCCTGTGGATCTCTTGGTCTCTCAAGAGGAGGAATTGAAAAGGATAAAATGGAATAGAGATATCGAGAATGCTGCTGACAGAATATGAGCAAACTTTACTCAATGCAAGTAAGAGCTGCTATTAAAGCCTACCATGTGGCAAATTGGGTAGTGAAATCTAAATATTTCGCCATACTAAATGTGTCTGCAGATGATCACCCAATGGCCCTCTATCCTCCTGGGAAGGAGCCAATTAATCTATTGTTTAATCTGACTATCAGGAAATTCCTCCTTACTTCCTGGTTGGATCTCTGTCTGACAAGCTTCCAGTTTCTTGTTCTGCCCTCAGGTGGTATGGAGAATAAATTGTTGCCATTGTCCCTATGAGAGCACTTCAAATATTGGAAGACTGCTATCAGGTCTCCCCTAACCAGGGATGGGCAACTGGCTTCCACAGGTGGAAATGAAGCTGCACATGCAGCTTCAGCTGACCGGAGACAGTCACTTCCAGGATTACCGGTTTTTTCGCCAGGCAGCAGAAGCCGTCTGCCCTACTTGAACCTTCCTGATATCAGGAGGCAGAAGTAGCAGCAGTGGTGGCAAAGGCACTTGTGCCCTGAATTGGAGAGAACAAAAGCTTCCAAGCGGGGGGGACGGACGACAAGCAAAGCAGCGAGGGCAGACCATTGCTTGCAAAGCTGGAGGGACTCCCCTGTTTGCAGCGCGAAGCCCAACTTTGCAATCCTTCCCCTCAACACACTCTCCCCATTTTGGAGCTGATGGAAACAATTGCCCCACGCAGGGGGGAAGGTGAAGGAAGGAACCAGTCTACCTGCCACAGCCTCCTCTTACCCGCTTCAACCCTCGACTACTTGGGGCAATTGTTTCCATTGGCTCCGAAATGGGGGGACTGTGCTGAGGGGAAGGGGTGGCAAACCCCTTGCAGCCAGTTCTGGATCATGGGCATGTTGGAGGGAAAGGGGGTGGGGGAGAGACGCACCACCAGGCACTCGGCTCCAGCCCATCTCGCCTTTTTGCCCTTCACCCAGCTCTCCTTGGGCTCCGTGGGAAGAGCGCTCGCCTTTACTGGCATTCTTCAGGCTGAAGCATTTCATCAGCAGGCAGGCCGAGACGGGGTGGCGGCGAAAAGACACTTGGCTACTCTCTCGCCTTTTGGCCTTTTGGCCGGCCCTCCTTGGGCAGCTCCCGCCCCACCTCAGCCCACCTACTGATGAAGTGCCTCAGCCCGAAGTACACCAGTGAAGGTGAGCACCTTTCCCAGGGTGCCCAAGGAGAGTCAGCCAAAAGTTTGAAAAGGTGAGAGAGCAGCCAAGTACCTGGCAGCTGCTGCTCAAGGTTGCGAAGTGTGATGCACACCATGGAGCTGAGGCACGGCTTTCAATTTACTTAGGGGAGGCCCTTTTCTCGTGGCCAAAAATAGGACCACCTTCTTTCTTGGCTGGTGGCAGCAGTTGTGTGTGGGTACTCCATGGGAGGAGGAGGAGGAGGAGGAGGAGGAGGAGAGAAACAAGCAGGCAAGGAGGAGGATCTCTCTCCACCCACGCCAATGTTCCCTTGAGGGGAAGAAATCGGGCTTTGCATCTGCCAGGCGACAGCCAAAGAAAGGGGAAAAAAGCCGGCTTGATGTGGAGGAAACAAAGCGAGGGAAAACACCAAAGGGCGGCATGCACCTGTGTGTGGGTGCATTTTAATAAAAAACCCAGTTGGCATAGGTTTGTGTGGCCTGCCATTTCATTGCACAGGCTGGCGGGGAACTGCTGCAAAAACAAATGGACGCCATGGACCTTAATGTGCAGCCTGTTATTTTATCAACCAAGCGTATCTGCAAACGGCCACGTTCAAACAAACCCAAGGTGGCAAAATGAAAATGCTTCTTGTCTTCTTTCCCATTCTTAACATGCAATAGTTGGGTTTTGAGGCAAGCTGAATCCATGCTACTGTATTTTGAAAACCTATTTATAGGAACCGGTGTAGGAAGATAGAAAGCAAGGAAACTGCGTCTCTCTCCCCCACCCCACCCTTTCCTTCCAACACGCCCTGGATCCAGATCTGTCTGCAAAAGAAAAGGGGGGTGGGGAAGAGATGCGCTGCCAGGTACCTGGCTGTTCTCTCTCCTTTTCACCTTTCTATAAATATTTGTACAGGAAAGAAAAGAAAAGAAAGAAAGAAAGAAAGAAAGAAAGAGATGCTAGAAAGGCAGACAGACAGACAGGGGGCGAAGGAAAGGGGCGGCAGGTTTTTGCCGTTCCTTGAGTGCAGCAAATCTGGAGGCCGACACGCCCACTGGCCTGGAGCTGCCGGGGAGTCACCCGGCTAGAGGGGTAGGAATTTGCATACGAGGGTGGCTAAATGGATGGAGGGATGGCGTGCGTGCACCAAAAATGCTGGGGGAGATTCCCACCTTTGGTTTTCCTGGTTGTTGGGTGTCGTCGTCGTGGAGAGCAACAGGTTATACGCATGTAAAGTAGCGGAAGATGCTAAGCCGGAGACAACCCTCGCATCTTGTGGAGTGGATCCGGATGCAGCGACTTTGGAGAGTGGTCTTATTGTTTGTAGGTTTGAGCTTCAAAGTGAGGGGTTGCAATAAAAGAAAGCCCGTTGATATCCCAAGCATCCATCGTTTCGCCGCCACAATAGGGGCATGTACTCTTTTGATTTCCAAGAGGTGGTTCGGAGGTGTTGTTGAAGCCTAGATAGAATAAAACCTTGATTGCTTGGCTCTTCTAAATTATCCAGGATTAGTGGAAAGATCCGGTCAAGTAGGCAATAGAGCTCTTTGGTGAAATGATACCCTTTGATTTAGATATAGGTGTAGGTATATATATATATTCAAGTCCCAGTGGGTATGGCTAGCTGATGAGGCCAAAATAAGGCCGAAATAGATCTATCCTAGTCTCCCTTAATTTTCAAATTCAGCTTAAACATGTGACACATATAGATAGAATTGTCGGCTATCAATAAAATTAGCTGCCTTGGAAATGGCCCTGGGTTGGGCCGAGAGGCAAAAAAGGAGCTGTGATGTTCCTTCAATATACCAGGGTGATTCGACACAAAAATGTAACCCTTCCCTGGTACAGAGCTGAAGGGATTGGATACTGTAGCCTAGAGGATAATTCTCTGCCTTACAAGGCAAAGGTTGCAGGTTCAAGTCCCAGTGGGTATGGCTAGCTGATGAGGCCAAAATAAGGCCGAAATAGATCTATCCTAGTCTCCCTTAATTTTCAAATTCAGCTTAAACATGTGACATATATATATATATATATATATATATATATATATTTGTTTTCGTAAATTTTAACGGGTATATGTATGTAGATTGTTCTGAGTTCGGGTTTTGCCCTGTGTAATATTTTGCATGTCTATGCGACGTTTCGGTGAAATCACATCCACCATCATCAGGCTGAAGTTTCCAAGTTTCCAAGCTTGGAAACTTCAGCCTGATGATGGTGGATGTGATTTCACCGAAACGTCGCATAGACATGCAAAATATTACACAGGGCAAAACCCGAACTCAGAACAATCTACATATATATATATATATATATATATATATATATATATATATATATATATATATATATATATATATATGGAGAGAGAGAGAGAGAGAGAGAGAGAGAGAGAGAGACTTGTGGATTTCCTGTCTCTGAACTTGAACCTTGTATATAGATAACAGACAGAAAGAAAGGAAAGAAAGATGTTAGGAAGGAAGGAAGAAAGAAAGACAGAGGCAGAAATAAAGAAAGATGCTAGGTAGGAAGGAAGGAAGGAAGGAAGATAGGAAAGAAGGAAGGAAGGAAGGAAAATAGACAGACAGACAGACGGAAAGAAAGATGTTAAGAAGGAAGAAAGACAGATAGAAAAAGAAAGATGGTAGGCAGGCAGGCAGAAAGACAGAAAAAGACGGTAGGAAGGAAGAGAGATAGACAGAAAGATAATAGTTAGGTAGGAAGAAAGACAGACAAAAAAGGAGGGAGAAAAGAAGGAAAGAAGGAAGGAAGGAGAGAGAAAAGTAGAAAGAAAGAAACACTTATGACCCCAATTGAGCCCAAAATTTTGGTTGCTAAGCAAGAGTGTTGTTAAGTGAGATTCACCATATTTTACTCAATCCATGACATTTCCTAGCTCTAACAGTGATGTGCAAGCTAGGGAAGTACATCTGAAGGCATGTGCAATGTTCTAGTTATGATTAAATGTGTGGCAGAAAGTGGACTCTGGGTGTGTTTTTCCTATCGCAGTAATTGAGAATGAATGTTATAATTTTAGAAGAGCTCTGTGTGTGTGTGTGTGTGTACATACACATACAGTTTATATAGTAGATAATGTATATTTTTGTGTATATATATTTTTTCTCTATATATAAAATTAAATAGTATATTTGGGATGTTCAGTTAGGTCCCTCAGAGTTGGCCTTCTCTGGGTCCTGTCGACTAAACAATGTCGTCTGGCGGGACCCAGGGGAAGAGCCTTCTCTGTGGAGGCCCTGACCGTCTGGAACCAGTTCCCCCCCGGAGATTAGGATCGCCCCCACCCTCCTTGCCTTTCGTAAACTCCTTAAAACCCACCTCTGTCATTAGGCATGGGGGAACTGAGACATCTCCCCCAGGCCTATATAGTTTATGTATGGTATGTTGTGTATATGTTTATTAAATTATGGGTTTTTAGAAATTTTTAAATATTAGATTTGTTATTGTACATTGTTTTTATTATTGCTGTGGGGCACCCCGAGTCTGCGGAGAGGGGCGGCATACAAATCTAATAAATGAAATGAAATAGTAAATAAATAGGGAAATTGTATCTCTTTGAGGCAAGGAGAGGCCAGGCACCCTAACTCTAACCCTTGATGTGAGTGACAGTCAAGTTGGCCACCTTTAAGACAATCACATGATCGGCAAGCCACTTCCATCGGGTCACATTGCCAGCAGGCCACTCCTACTCAGTCACATGGTTGACAAGTCACTCCCACCCGGTCACATGGCCATTAATCCATACCCACAAAATAAGCCATGCCCACAGAGTGGTAGTAAAAATTTTTTACTGCCTTTACTGCCCCTAACACCCCCCCCCCTTTTTTTGGTTCGGCTAAACATATCAATCGAGTTCCCTTAATCATACGAGATCAGCTTTGTGGCTCTTCTCTGCACAAATTCTAAGGTCTCAACATTTTATTTTATTTTTGTTATAATAGTGACCAGAACTGGATGCAGTATTCCAAATATGGATCAATTCCTGTGATCTTGATGTTATTGATCTGTTGTTGTACTTAGAACTCCATTGAGGATTTTTGGCAGTTTTTTGAAGATTGAAAACACATCAGTTCTTTTCTGGTCATCTGTCAGTTCCCCCATGCTCCAGGACCTATGAAAAATTTCATTCTTGGTTTTGAGATTACATCTTCCAGCTCTGGGATATAAACCATCTGATCCAGGAGATTTGAACACAGAGAGGTATTCTCCTATCAAATCCTTGCCTATTTTGATGCTGCTGGACTATTTTTCTTTTTGTGAATACAGATGCAAAGAAGGAATTAATAGTTCTGCTTCCTCCTTGCTGTCCATCACATTCTTGCCATCTTCCCCCACTATAGGTAATCCTTGACAACCATTCATTTAGTGTGTCAGGCCAAAGCCACCATTTGGAATTAGAGACTTTGGCCTGCCACAGTAGAATAGTATCATGGTTACTGGGAGATAGTCGCATGAGAGGGAAAATTACTAGCCACAAATTCCTTTTTTGAAGTTCAAGGTCATCCTTTGTTCTGCACATCCTTTGTTCTTGTAAGGAGGAGGTCGATGGAATCCCTGCAACTGGACTGGTCCTCATGATGAACTTGTGGCTTTGGGGATGAGGGATGAACCTTAACTTGGGTGGAGTACTGGAAGGAAATTAGTATCGAGATGGCAACAGTGTAACCAACATGGCTCTGTTAATAAATTGAACCTTGCATGAGAGATTTAGACTGGAATCTGATTTATTTCTCAAATGCTATTTGGGATGCTGACATAGTGACTGTTTGAAGTTATAAAGGCACTGAAAAAAGTGACTTATAAATGTTTTTCACAAGACTGTTGCAGCATCCCCATGGTTACATAATTAGAATTCAGCCATCCCATCCCTATTATTGTCCAGTATAGCTTATCTTCTGGTTCAGGGTTTAGATTCGGCCCAAGGGTGCGTAGATTGGCCAGTAGAGCTGGTGCGGATATAGCATAGGCCTGGCCCACAGTGCCTCTGCTAGTGAAAATGTTTTTGGCATGGATGACCTCCTGCAGCACTGCGCCAGCCAAATAGGAGCGTAGGGGGTCTAGAGCTGGGGTTGGCAATTAATTTTGCCATGGGGCCGCATGAGAAATTGGGATGGTTTTAGAGGGCCGGACTAATATAATTAACTCAGTTCTACCCAATACTGTATAATTTCCTCCCTCCCTTTCTCTTCCCCTTTCATTTCCTTCCTTTCTTTTCCCCGTTTCATTTCTTTCCTCCTTCACTTTTCTCCCCTCCCCTTCCTTCCCTTCCCTTCCTCTTTCTTTCATTTTCTTTCGTTCTTTTCCTTCCCTTCCCTCCCCTCTCCTTTCCTTTCCCATTCCATTCCTTTCCTCCTTTCCTTTTCTTTTCTAAGTGGAAGTTTCATATTTTTTTGAAAAATCATTCTGATTGTGGCAAAATGAAATATAAATTATTTTAATAAATAAGGAATGTCCTGTTATATTGCCAGCACACCTAAAGATGCGGTCCCAAAACTTTGCAACTTTAAAACTGGCTGGAGAATTCTGGGAATTAAAGTCCACAAGTCTTAAAGTTGCCAAGTTTGAAGACTTCTGTTACAGGGCTTCTAATAAAAAAGAAAAACTTTTGTAGTATTATTTATCTTTCCCTCCCTCCCCCCTCTCTTTCTCTTCCTTCCCCCCCCCCCCTCTTTTCCCACTCTCTTTTTCCCCTTTCCAAATCTTTTTCCTGAGTGGCTTTTAACAAGCTTCCCCACCCCCCCTCTGGCTTTTGCAAGCTGCAGCTCTTTTCTCTCACGCCTGTATGAACACTCTGCCCAAGCCCATGCAGAGAAACCTATGGGTGTTGCAAGCCACTCCAAACTCTGATCTTTTTTCCTGCGTGGCTTTTGCCTTGGAGAACAAGCTGCCTGCAGGTCTCTCTCTCTCTCTCTCTCTCTCTTTCACACACACACACACACTGCCCAAAACCATGCAGGGAAACTTACCGGGTGTTCCAAGCCCCTCCCAACACTTTTTCCTGCCTGGCTTTCGCCTTGGAGAACAAGCTGCCTGCAGGTCTCTCTCTCTCTCTCTCTCTCTCTCTCTCTCTCTCTCAAGCAGGTCCAACAATCTCCAGCCGGCATTTAAGCTGCCGGCTGCTAGGTAAAACCGAGACTCACAGATAGCTGGTGGGCCGGTTACAGATACTGGGCGGGCCTGCTCTAGAGGCTTCTCCTGGCCTGTTACAGCCCGAAATGGAGCCTCCAAAACTCTGTTCGGCCCTCTCCACAATGTGTCTGCTTTGCTAGCAACCTGGATTCCACTTACTCCTCCCTATCCTAACCCAACTCATGGCTGTAACTGTACTTACTTTTTATTTTTATTTATTTATTTTTATTTTATTCTTTGTCCAATATACAATACATATGGAAGAGAATAGACATTAAGTAATATATATAATGATAGAAAGTAAAAAGAAGAGAAGTAGATGGGAGGGAGAGAATATATATGATATAAGAGATAAGGAGAGAATATATATGATATATATATATAATATAGATATAGATAAGGAGAGAATATATATGATAATATATGATAAATGAGATATGGAAAGACAATTGGACAGGGGACGATAGGCACATCAGTGCACTTATATACGCCCCTTACTGGCCTCTTAGGAACCTGGAGAGGTCAATCGTGGAGAGTCTAAGGGAGAAGTGTTGGGGGTTGGGAGTTGACACTATTGAGTCCGGTAATGAGTTCCACGCTTCGACAACTCGATTGTTAAAGTCATATTTTTTACAGTCAAGTTTGGAGCGGTTAATATTAAGTTTGAATCTGTTGTGTGCTCTTGTGTTGTTGCGGTTGAAGCTGAAGTAGTCGTTGACTGGAAGGACGTTGCAGCATATGATCTTGTGGGCAATACTTAAATCGTGTTTTAGGCGCCGCAGTTCTGAGCTTTCAAGACCCAGGATAGATAGTCTATTTTCGTAGGGTATTCTGTTTCGAGTGGAGGAGTGAAGGGCTCTTCTGGTGAAATATCTTTGGACATTTTCAATGGTGTTGATGTCTGAGATGTGGTGTGGGTTCCAGACAGATGAACTGTATTCGAGAATGGGTCTGGCATAGGTTTTGTAGGCTCTAGTCAGTAGTGTGAGATTGCCAGAGCAGAAGCTACGTAGGATCAGGTTAACAACTCTGGAAGCCTTTTTGGCAATATTGTTGCAGTGGGCTTTAGCACTTAAGTCGTTTGATATTAGTATTCCGATTGACTTCCGGTTTGGAGGAGACCGCATCGGGATCTCTTCGGCAGCGCTCTGCCTTGGGATCCTTTCTACCCCCTCCGAAGGTCGCATTTGCGATCGGATCGGGCCCGGATGGCCCGATCCCAGAACAGGGGGCTCCCCTCTGCCCGAGGAGCCGTCGCCAGGACTCCGGAGGCAGCGGTTCGCCCCGCAGCTTCGGAGACGGGAGAACCGCTCCTCTTTTCATAAGAGGATCGGCCAGCGCTTTCTCCCCTCACCCAGCGGGAAGGGAAAAAAAAGCCTAAGAAGTGAAAGTGCTAAACTAATTTGACCGGGAAAGAATACTGCAGAGAAAGGACCTAAGGTAAAAAAAACCCCTCTTTTTGTTTCGTGTTTAAAAGCAGAAGATCCGATCGTGAAAGTTTTAAGTGAAAGTTTTTTTTTCAATAAGGCGAAAGTGAAAGTTTTTTCCTGTTTGGATTCATCCGCAAATAACAGCCGGACTTAACTTTTTCACTTTCATTTTTTCCATCTTGAACTTGAACTTTGGAATTTAAAAAATAATTTTTTTACTTTATGGATTAACAAAATAACTCAAATTTGATATGACTATTTAGAAAATTTAAATTGCTAAAGGGAATCACTAATGATGATTAGAATTCGTTTTTGATAGATTGCTAAAAACATAGTGTTCCGGGCTTAAATTCTGAAAGCGGAGGAACACACTCTTGCTGCCTTTTTTTCATCTTGTTGTTTTTTTTCACAACAATGAAATAACTTAATAACCATAAAATAAATGGAAATCAGAAGTGACTGAAACCTTTCCCTTGGACTATTTACTCCTGGATTAACCTATCTGGATTACTTGCTGAGCTTCCTTGGATTGTTTGCTGACTCCTTTTGGATTATTTGCTGAGAACTTTTTAACATCTGCCTTGCTGTACGAAATTTAACCTGACTCCATCTTGGGATTTATTTCTTTGTTCCTGCCTTGAACTTGGAAAATAAATTGACTCCATTTCAAATACAAGAAAACTACTAATTTGTCTTTCCCTTTGAACCTGAAATTGAAATTAAACATAACTTTATCCTTTGAGACCTGGACTTACATCCTTATCTCCTAGCAAAACTACAGGATCTATAAGAAGAACATAAGTATATAATACTGATATTGTGTTTTTTGAATAATTATTCCTTTCTTCTTGTTTCTTCTGTGCACTGTTAGTTTTAAAAGAAACCTGAGTTGAAACATATGCATTGTTAACAAACCTTGGTCCCCTGCTCTATTTTAATTAGCTGAATTAAAATAACACCTCCTTTCTGTTTTTTACTTCCCCTAAAACAATTTCCTTCACTTCTTTTATTAATTTTATTAATTTTCTCCTCTTTCTTCTCTCCCTTTCCCTTTTCTTTTTCATAAATTTTCTTTTTCAGGTTCTCTTTTATTTTTTTATGAATAGCTAATATTTTTCCTTTCTTTTTCTTTCTTTTATTTTTACACCTGCTTTTCTTGGCATTGCATATTTAGAGTATTAAAAATCACAATAATTTCGTTGGCAATTGTTGGTAATTGAATTATATTTTAAGGGAAATTGTCAAAAATAGTTTGATAGATTTGGAATTTATAGGAATTCTTTTCCTTTTACTACATATGATTGGAAATTAATTTAAACCAATTTAAATTTTAAAGAGTGGATTCAAATTAATCAATGTCAAATACTTCAACCCTTGTTAAAACAGTCAAAAAACAAACTACATCAACAACCCCCTCTCCACAACTGTCACCGCACCCCTCTCCGTCGCACCAGGTGTTAACTATGTCTACAAAGGACAAAGACAAAGAAAAAACAATGCAGTCCAATTTTGCAACACTACAAGAAACTTTGAACACTTTGAAGGACTTTATGTTTAAATCTCAAGAAGATGCTACTCAACAAAGAGAGGCCATAAAAGAGGATGCAACACAACAAAGAGAAGCTATAAAAGCAGACTTGGCAGAATTCAAAGCGGAGATGGCCCAATTGAAAGTTGACATGGGTGAGATGAAAGACCAGATAAAGGAGATCCAACAAACACTGAAAGAAAGTGATGACCGAGTCAAAAATTTGAAGTGAAATCTGATAAAAATTAAAAAAGAATGGACTACCTTGAAGGGAGAGCTGATGAAAGATACAGAAGATATGATGAATCAATCATTCAGCTGGAGATGCAACGAGCTTCGTATGGACTTCGATTTCAGAATATAAAAGAGGAAAAAGATGAAGATTTAAAAATGACTATGGCGGAAACTATTGGAGGAATACTCCAAGAGGATCCTGCAGCACTACTGAAAGAAATCGATGAAGTATACAGAATCTCGAATAGCTACATCCGTCGCCACCACCTCCCGAGAGAGATACACATTAAGTTCACAAGAAAAGCGCTGCGAGATGACATACTCCACTATTCAAGAAACTCCCAACCTCAACACCAAGGAGTTGACATAAAAATACTAAAACAAGTTCCAAGAAGTGTCAGAGAAAGCAGAAGAGATTATCACTTTTTAACCAAAATCTTGATTAAAGAAAATATCACTTACCGCTGGCTTATTCCACAAGGTCTCTCTCTGACATGGCGTTCTACAAGATACAAACTGGAAAATGTAGAACAAGCTATGTATTTTTTTGAAAATAGTGGTATCAGCCATTTGGACCATACAAATGAGCAACAAGTGGTCCAACAACAACTAGCTCAACAGCAACCAGGGGAAAAATTACCAACCCAGCAAGAAGAAGATCTGGGGGCTATTGCTCAAGTAATAGAGCAGGACCAAGGTGCCAGAAGAGTTCAACCTCAGCGAGAAACCAAAAAACCTACCAAATGACAACAAGTAAAGATTTAAAATTTTTTTCTGTAAACGTCAATGGACTTAATGAACCAAGGAAAAGGAAACAAATCTTTTCTAAAATTAGAAATCAAAATGCTCAAATTACAATATTACAAGAAGTGCATACCAAAAAAAATAACCAAAAATTACTGTTGAATCCAAAAATTGGAAAAATGTATGCTGCATTAGCAGATTAAAAAAAAAGAGGTGTAGTGATGTATGTTGAGAACTCTATAAATTCCAAACAAATATTTAAGGATAATGAGGGTAGAATATTGATTGTACAAGTTGATATTGAACCTAGACCTTTGGCTGTTGTTTCTATTTATGCCCCTAATGAAGATCAAATGACATTTTATAAAAATTTGCACCAAACAATAATAGACCTAGCTATTGAAAATGTATTAATAATAGGTGATTTTAATGCTATCGCGAATAGACAATTAGACCACTCAGGGGGGGGAGGTAACAATAAAAGGAAAAGAAACAAAAAGACAAGAAGGAATTTGCTACCTAGTACTTTTCAAAAAATGAAAGGGGAATTATTGTTAAATGATATTTGGAGGGAAAGATATCCCCATAAGAGACAATATACTTTTTACTCTAACCCCCACAAAATATGGACAAGAATAGACATGATATGGGCACCAAAAACGGTCGCAGAACAAATAAGAGAAGTAGAGATAGATGCTAATACGTGGGCCGATCACAATCCAATAGTGGTTTTTATGAGAATGAATAATAAACAGAATAATTGGCGGATGAATAGAAATATATTGAATGATAAGAAATATAAGGATTGGATTGAAAAGGAATTAAAAATATTTTTTGAAATCAACAAAACTTCAGAAACTACGCCACAGAACTTATGGGATACAGCTAAAGCTTATATAAGAGGATTAACAATATCTTATATTGCAAAATATAACAAGGAAAATAAATTAAAGTATGCACAATTAATAAATGAATTGAAACAATTAGAATTTTTATCACAGCAACACACTAAGAACAGAGATTTAAAAACAGAAATAAATGTAATTAAACATAAAATAAGAATTATAGAACAAAACCAAATAACTGAAAAAATTAAGAGAGCAAAGCAACACTATTTTGAACATGCAAATAAACCAGGCAGATGGTTAGCATATAAACTTAGAAAACAGCGCCAATCAAAATTAATTAAAAAACTACAAGACAAAGATGGTACAATAAAATACGATACAGAAGGAAAGGCAGACATTGTCTACAATTTTTATAAAGATCTATATGCCAAAGATAATGTTAGTGAAGATGAAGTATTTAACTATTTACAAGCTTCAAAATTACCACAAATAACAGAAGACCAACAGGCCACCATGGATGGACCAATAACAATGGAAGAACTCCTAACAACAATTAAAAAACAGAAAAGCAACAAGGCCACAGGCCCAGACGCTATACCGGCAGAATGGTACAAGATAGAAAATGAAACAATAAGAACCTACATGTTAGAAACTTTTAACCTATGTAGACTTGAGGGTAAAATTCCTAAATCTTGGTCAGAATCACTGACAACTTTAATACACAAACAGGGCACAGACCCAGAAAAAATTAAAAACTATAGGCCCATATCATTATTAAATGTAGATTATAAGATATTTATCACCATTTATGCAGACAGACTCAAAAGAGTTACAAATGGAATGATACACCAAGACCAAAATGGGTTTCTACCAGGGAGACAAATTAAAAACAATCTTAGAACAGTAATAAATACATTAGAGTATTATGAACAATATCCAGGCAAGACAGCATCTTTAATGTTTCTAGACGCTCAAAAGGCCTTTGATAATGTCAATTGGATATTTATAAAAATGCAATTAAATAAAATGAGATTTGGCCCAAAATTTGTTAACTTAATAGATACTATATATTCAAAACAAACAACTAACATAATATTGAACAACAATCAACTACCAACACTCGATATAAATAAGGGAGTTCGACAAGGTTGCCCTATATCACCATTGTTATTTATCATGATTCTTGAAACTCTATTAATTAAAATAAGAGCGGATCCCAAAATAAAAGGTTTAACTGTAGGAGATGAAACTTATAAAGTCCAAGCCTTTGCAGATGACTTAACGTTCATAATTGAAGAACTGATAACAACAGTTCCTACTTTACTGCAAGCTATTGAACAATATGGAAAGGTAGCAGGTTTAAAGATAAACAAAAGTAAAACATATTTTTTGACTAAAAATATGAACAAAACACAAGAAATTAAATTAGAAAGCATCTCTGGAATAAAGACTGTAAAAAAAGCAAAATACTTAGGAATAAATTTAACAGCCAAAACAATAACATTAAAAAATGATAATTATACAAAATTACTAACAGAAATTAAAAAAGATTTAGCAATGTGGAATAATCTGAAAATATCATTGTTAGGAAGAATTGCAACAATTAAGATGAATATTCTACCCAAGGTTTTATTTCTCTTCCAGGTAATTCCAATAAATCCAGGGGGAATTTTTTTTAAAACTTTAACAAACCTAGTTAAAAAATTCATATGACAAGGGAAAAAAGCAAGGATAAAAATGAACTGCTTAGAAGATATCAAAGAAAGAGGAGGATTTGGCCTTCCAAATTGGAAATTATACTATCAGGCTGCCGCATTAACATGGCTTAGAGAGTGGATAACTCTAGAGAATAAAAGAATACTAAACTTAGAAGGACACGATCTTATGCTTGGATGGCACGCCTTTGTATGGTACGATAAGGAAAAAAATCATTCATATTTTAAAAGACATACATTAAGGAAGTATCTACTAGAAGTCTGGAAAGACATAAAGAAAAATCACTTTTTAAATATCCCAGAATGGCTAGCTCCCCTAGAAGCAATAACGCATCCAAAGTCCATAAAAGACAAGAAAATAACTTATAGATATAAAGAATTATTAAATGACCAGATGAAGCTAAAATCTAGGATTAAATTACAAGAAGAAGGGATAATAATAGACTGGTGGCACTATGCTCAGATTCGATCTAGATACCAGAAGGATAAAACTCTTTATATTTTTAACAAAAGTAAGAATCTTTTAAGCAATCTAATTACTACCAATCCAACAAAAATGATAGGGAAAATATATAAATTTCTCATCGCTCATAAAAATATAGAGTTGACTTTAAAAGATACTATGATAAGATGGTGTAGAAATATTGGCAAGGAAATAGACATAGATACATGGGAGAAAGTTTGGATTAATAATTGGAAAATTACCAAATCAGTTTCACTAAAAGAAAATCAAATCAAAATGTTCTACAGATGGCATCTCCCACCAAATAGGATTGCAAAAATGTTTCCCAAAACATCCCCATTATGCTGGAAATGTAAGAAGGATATAGGAACCTATTACCATCAATGGTGGACATGTGGTAAAGCTAAAATATATTGGAAGATGATTGAGAAAATATTAAAAGAAATAATAAAGCAAGATATAGATAATACCCCGGAATTTTACTTATTAGGAGTTACCAATCAGACCTATAAGAAAGAAATTCTTTACTTAATTATACACATATTAACTGCGGCTAGAATAATATATGCGCAAAACTGGAAAGGGGAGGAAATCCCCAAAGAAGAAGAAGTTATAGCTAAAATACTAGATTGCGCTGAAATGGACATGATGACAAGAAGATTAAATGATCAAGAAGATACTAAATTTTATGAAACATGGAACAATGTTTATAAATGGATAGAAAAGAAAAAATAAAATATACACACTTATTTCTAGTTAACTTTTTGTATTTGTTTTTACCTAGGTGATAACAATATTAATACTAGTTTAAATGCTTTTTTTTTTCTTTTTTGATGATTATGACATAGTAGTTTACGTATAAATATAAGTATAAGCAACATATTAAGAACTTTGGTCTATATATGTATAATAGTTGAAATTAGTTTAAATGTTTTGCTTGATGAATATGGTATTTTACTATAGTAATTAAGATTACATTAAAGCCATCTTTTTTTATGATTATGTTATACTAATCTTACCTAATATTCATATTGTATTCAAGATTTATAAAACTTTAACTCAAATTTACTAAATTTTTTAACATTTAACATATATTTAATTATGTATTCTTTTTCTGTACTTGAATGTACACTTTCAAAAGAAGCGGGGGAAATACACCCCCATTTTATGTTTAGTGTTTGTATGTGTGTCTGTCTATTTTATGAAAATTAATAAAAAAAATTGAAAAAAAAAAGATATTAGTATTCCAAGGTCTTTTACTGAGTGTGGGTTGGCTGCGAGAATTTGTTTATTCAGTTCATATGCGAGGTTTGGATTCTTTTTGCCGATGTGGAGGGTAGAGCATTTGTTGGTTGATATTTGAAGTTGCCAGGTGTTAGACCAATCTGAAACAAAGTCAAGGTCTTTTTGGAGAGTGAGTGTGTTGTCAGTGGTGTTGAAAAGTTTCACATCGTCGGCAAAAAGCACACAGTTGCTTGTGATATTATCACAGAGGTCATTGATGTATAGGATGAAAAGAGTAGGACCTAGTACGCTGCCTTGGGGAACACCGCTTTTGACAGGGACGGGGGTGGAAATGGCGCTTCCGATTTTGACAACTTGTTGCCTGTTTGACAGGAATGCAGTAATCCAGTTGTGGAGGAGTCCTGAGATGCCATAGGATTTGAGTTTTATGAGAAGTTTGTCGTGAACCACTGAGTCAAAGGCTTTGCAGAAGTCGATATAAATTGCATCGATGGATTTTCCTTGATCAAGGTGGGTAGTCCAGATGTTTTTGCAGTGAAGTAGTTGTAGGTTGCAGGATAGTTTCTTTCTGAATCCAAATTGTTTTTTTGATAGTAGGTTATTAGATTCTAAGTAAAGGGTGATTGATCGATTTATGATTGATTCCATGATTTTACAAGGGACGCAGCATAGTGATATTGGTCTGTAGTTGTCAACTAGTGATGGGTCTCCTTTTTTGAAAATGGGGATGACTACTGCTTTTGACCACAGCTTGGGGAGAGTGCTGGTCCTGAAGGATTTTTGGAAGATAATGCTTAGGGGTTCAGCTATGGCAGAAGAAAGTTTTCTTAGGAAGTATGCACAAAGACCGTCTGGACCGACAGATAGGGAAGGTTTGAGGTCACGGATTGCTTTTTCAACATAGTCTATAGTGAAGATGATTTGGGTTAGGTTTTTTAATGAGTTTGGAATGCGATTTGCAAAGAGGGGGGATGAGCCATTACTGTTAACAAAAACGGAGCCAAAAAAGGAGTTGAAGAGGTTAGCTTTGGATGGGTCATCGTGGTATTCTTTGTTGTTGGGTCCTACGAGAGGTGGAATAGGTCTGGAGTCGTTAAGTTTGTTGTTGACGAAGTTGTAGAAGGCACGGTTAGATTTGGTATGTAGGAAGTTTTCCTCTTGTTCACTGTGATAGTTGAGACATTCTACTTTTATTTGTTGGCATATACTTCTGTAGCGGCTTTTAAAGTTGGTTACTGGGCCTTTTTTATTTCTACGCCATAGGGATCTTTTTTTGGTTTGTAGTTTCTTTATCGAGACTGGTACATTATTTTTTCGTTTTCTTCTAGGAGAGGTGAGTGGAACATGCAGATCTATAAGTCTATTAATTTGGTGTAAGAACGTGTTGTAGAGGTCATTAATGGTGATGCAGTTAGAGAACAAGGATTGCCAGTTAATAAATGAGAGATTGGCATCTATGAGTTCATAGTTGGCTTTCCTGAAATTGTACTTAGGCGCCACATACTTCATGTGAGTGTTTAGATGATGTAGGTTGAGGTTGAAGTTGATCGTGCTGTGGTCGCTGTTGGAAAAAGGTTCTTTTGTGTGCAGTCCATAGATAGCACTTTTGCTGTTGCAGAATATGAGATCGAGGCAGTTGTTGAGTCTGGTGTTGTTTGATACTAATTGTTCTAGTCCTAGGCTGGTGACGGCATTATAGATGGCGGTATGTATAGGTTCAGTGGAGCATTCGTTTAGTGACCAGTTGATGTGTGGTAGGTTGAGGTCACCAAGGAAGATAATGGGATGGGGGCAGGAGGTTGCCCAAGTTAGGAGGGAGGTTAGTTTAGTTGCATGGGTAATGTCGTAGTTTGGAGCTCTGTAGCACAGAAGGAAACGGAGTGTAGTGTTGAGGGAAATGTCGCAAACTAGGCTTTCAGGGAGGATGAGATCTTGTGTAACTTGAATGTTTTTTAGGTTGAGTGAGCTTTTGTAGAATATGGCTACACCACCCCCTCTGCGGGAGTCGCGGTCAGACCGGAAGACCAGGTAGTTACTTTGTGTGATGATGGAGTCAGGATATGAAGAGTTCAGCCATGTTTCACAAACAAATATTAAGTCAAATATGTTTGTGTCAAGTAGGATGAGGAATTCAGATAATTTGTTGATTATGCTTCTTGCATTGATTAGTTTACATTTGAGATTGAGTTCGTGGACAAGGATGGGATTGGGTTGAGTTGGGTAGAAATTGGATTGGAATGAGGTAGTAAGAGGCGCACTATCCTATTTGTTGCTTGAAGTGCTGGGGGGGGTCCGTTTGAAGATGAGGGATGATGGGTGGAGAAGATGGCTGAGGAGGGACAATGGGTTTGGGGAAGAAGGAAGGATTATGAGATTTGGTCCTGATGCAATCAGAGCGGTAGTCAATGTAGAGGCTAGTTTCACCTTGGTCACAACGTCTCCGGAGTTCGGCCCGTAGTTCACGAGAGCGGATGCGTTGGAGTAGTGTTTGGTCTGGTCTGGATCTGAGTTTGTTGTAATTTGCGTTATTTCTGGCGATGGAGTTCATGGTCCTGATGAATTGTTGTTTGGTAGCTTCGTTTTTGCAGACTATACTGCACAGCCGGGGAGCCATTGTTCCATCACTGTACTTTAGTATAGGGCCACTTCTAGAAACCGCTAAGATATCGTCAGGGGTGATTGATTGAGGATGATGGTTGTGGATGATATTACGGATATTTGATAGATCAGTTTCCCCGTTTTCTTCTAGGCCAAAAAGTACGGCGTTATGGTGTTTTTGTCCACGTTCCATGGCATCTTGCATCAGGGTGGAGATGTCAGTAGTAGGGTTTGAAGATAGAGGTAGTGGTGGCCTCCGTGGAGTATAAAGTGGTGGTGGTGGGGTGGTGTAGGGTACTTGTTTTGGTGTTTTAGCGTGTATCAGATCTTGGATGTTTTTTTCTGTGGAGGTAAGCCGTAGTTCCATGCTTTCTGAGCATGATAGTTGGATTTTAGAGACTGCTGATTGGATTACATCGGATAGATTGCCAAGGGAGTCTGGTTTGGGAGTACAGGATGGACAGCAATAGTAGAAAGAAGGATTATCTTGAAGAAAAGTGGCGACATGCTTATTTATGTTAAGGCAGGTATGATGAGCTGATTTTTTGCAGGAGTGACATTTTATAAATCCTTCTTGTGTATTAATAGTGTTGTTACATATGAAGCAAATGTTATCAGACTCATTTACTTGATTTGCTTGTGTTTTTTTCTTGGACGGCATAGCTGTTGGTTGAATGAGACTGCTAGGTTCCTTTGCAGCCACTAGGGGTGTTGGAGCGACCTATAGAGATTTATAGCTTTTGAATGAGAAAGGTTGCTGTGTTATTATACAGCCATTAGGGGGGGGGGGGGGTTGAGCGTCACTGCAAGCTGAGTGATTTTAGGAATATGAAGGAAAGAGATTTGAGGAGCAGAGCTGGTCTTTCAGCCACGAGGTAATGGTGGAAGTTGAAAGAGTTAATTGAAGGAATGCGTTTTCAGGGTCCTCTGTTTTACTGGGGATCAGGCGTCTTCCAGGGTCCTTCACTAGCAGCTAGACTCTGGTGTTAGCAGGGTCTTCCACTGCAGGCTTGGCTCCTACCACTGAGTGTCTCAGTTAGGAATTTTAAGGTCAGGTAATTAATGATGGCTCTACACAGCTGGGGGTCAGGCGTCTTCCCAAGTCCTTTGCAATGGCTGGACTCTTTTTAAAGTTTATTCAGAGTCCTTTCGCTATTGTCAGGATTCCAATGCTGAGTAAGTAAAAGTTGGAAAATCAGAGAATTTACTGTTGGGTTGAAAGCAATTCTTTGTTAATAAGTTGGTTTGTTTATTCCTTTTGTTGGAGAATTATTAGCGCCTACCAGCTCCTAGCACCATCTGGGTATTTGCAAAGTTAGAGTTTCCTTTCTTTAAGCCTTTGATATGCAAATTGAGATGGGCTAGGGGGGAGGGGAGCGGGGGGGGGAGCTTCAGAAGAGAATGACCCATATGGCAGAGAACCACAGTATTCTATTCAGAAGCACGTGAAGCTGTAAGAACTTGAGATGTAAGGAAAATAGCTTTCCCCATCAGAATAAAAGACCGGCTTCTCTGCCATGACGGCCTGCAGGCTTAGTTTGGCACAATCTGGCAGCTTGCTGTTGACTGGCTAGTTTGAATGAGCAGCTTCAGGGATTGGGGTGTGGCAGCCAATCAACAAGGGGCTTGCAGTTCAGCTCGATGAGACAAAGGTTGTACTACTTTATTTTTGTAATTTGTTTTTATTTTCCTCCACATCAAAAACATAATCACATATACCTTCAACACAAACCAATATGCATATATTGTTACTTAAAAACAATAGTACAATAAGCCACCCCAAGTCCTTGGAGAGGGATGGCATATAAACCTGATAAACAAATAAATAAATAAACAAACCTAAGTTACATTCTAATTTTAATTTTATTATTCAATCCATCTCAATCTTTGCTCTCTCCACTTTCCTCTTTCTATCTCAGGTGGCTCTTCCACCTCTAGTACCTACTTTCTTACACATTCTTTTCCATTTCCTACTACCATCTCCTCCTCCTTCCTTTTTCCTTCTCCTTCCTCTTCCTTCCTTCTCTACCTCCCCTTCTATTCTCTCTGTTCTCGCCTTCTTTCTAACTTCCTCTTACACCCTTTAAATCCTTCCCTGAGTGGATAGGGAGCCATAGCAGAGGGATGAAAGTGCCACATGCAGCTCCAGAGCTGCAGGTTGCAAACCCCTGTATACCCTGTGCAGATGTTCCTGTACATCTGCACCACATCCTGCAAGGTATGTGGTTTTGTTGTTCAATTCATGCTATTCCTGTCTGTACCTTACATCTTATCACTATGCGTTGGACTGTCTCTGAGGTATGTATAGTCTGTACCTTGCAGACCTCTTTTTCATATATAAACTATACAGATAGTCCTTGATTTACAACAGTTCATTTAGTGACTGTTCAAAGTTACAATAACACTGAAAAAGTGGCTTATAACCATTTTTCACATTTATGACCCTTGCAGCATTCCCATTGTCACATGATTTACATTCACATGCTTGACAACTGGTTCATATTTATAACAGATGTAATATCCTAGGGTCTTGTGATCCTTTTTTGTGACCTTCTGATAAGCAAAAGTCAATGGGGAGGACAGATTCACTTAATCATATTACTAATTTAAAAAATAGCACCTGTGGCAAGAAAAATTGTAAAATGGAGCAAAATTCACTTAACATATTTCTCACTTAGCAACACAAATTCTGACCTCACTTTTTGTCATAAGTTGAGGAATAGCTAGCTATATATCATCAAGATGCCTGATGGCACAGTGGTTAGAATGCTGTATTACAAGCTAACTCTGAAGATTGATCCTGACAGGTTTAGAAGTTGACTCAGCCTTCCATCTTTCTGAGATCAGTAAAATGAGGACCCAGATTGTTGGAGGCAATATGCTAACTTGGTAAACTGCTCAGAGAGTGCCGTAAAGCACTATGTAGTGGTATATAAATCCAAATACTATTGCTATATTCATGTAAGTATATCTATATTTTATATAGAGACAGATAAAATCCAAAACGTGAAGAATTGATGTTGCGATAGTTAAATTTAGCTGTCATGGACTTGAGGGGTGGGGCCTAACAATTTTAGAGAATTAAAAGCTAAAACATTTACTTCTGAAAGTGGAAGAAATCAGATTCCCTCACTTGTATTGCAAGACCCAGCATTTTATCATTTGAATTTCCAAATTGTATTACAAAAAAATCTGAAAAAACATATTTATCATATTATTACCTCATCAGGGGCTCCACTGCCTGGGAAGAAGTTTCCATCATCATAGCGATGTAGTGAAATATAAAGGACATTAGGATCACTGTAGAAAGCTTGCTGCGTACCATTTCCATGATGTACATCCTTAAATGACAGACATTACAATACATCAGAAGTATTACTTACAAGTGGCTCTTAAGATGGATCAATTATGGAAGTAAACAATCCAATTATATGTAGCATGGTATGCTTTGGATTGCATCTCAGAATATGTTGTGATTTTAAATTAACCATACTCTTCCCACATCAACAGTACAGTTTTAAAATTGTCATAAATCGATGTGCTAGTGACATCCCAGAAATTGTAATGTACAATTTGGAGTTGACTATCTCATATGAGAAAAGCTCATAACTTGGTGTTTGTTTATTATTTATAACAGTTATTGGCTGCCCATTTAACTTATCCTAAGGTAAGAGGCTTACAATCTTAAAAATAAAAACTATACAAAGATAAAAGCCTAAATAGGACACACACACAAATTAAAAGATAGGGAGCATAGAAGCAGAATAGAGGGAAGGTAGGGTAATTGATCAACCACCTCCACTATGATATTCCCCTATTGGAGCCCCAAGCAAATGACAAAGCTATATCTTTAGGATTTTACCGAAGGCGTGAGGATTTTATTCATTCATTCATTCATTAGATTTGTATGCCGCCCTTCTCTGTAGACTCGGGGCGGCTCACAACAATAATAAAAACAATGTACAACAAATCTAATATTTAAAAATATCTAAAACCCCCTTATTTAAAAAAGCAAGACATACCATGCATAAACTATATAGGCCTGGGAGAGATGTCTCAATTCCCCCATGCCTGACAGCAGAGGTGGGTTTTAAGGAGTTTACGAAAGGCAAGGAGGGTGGGGGCAATCCTAATCTCCGGGGGGGAGCTGGTTCCAGAGGGTTGGGGCCGCCACAGAAAAGGCTCTTCCCCTGCATCCCGCCAGATGACATTGTTTAGTCGATGGGACCCGGCGAAGGTCAACTCTGTGGGAACTAACTGGTCGCTGGGATTCGTGCGGCAGAAGGCGGTCCCAGAGATATTCTGGTCCGATGCAATGAAGGGCTTTTTAGGTCATAACCAACAGTTTGAATTGTGACCAGAAACTGATCAGCAACCAATGCAGACTGCGGAGTGTTGGTGTAACATGGGCATACCTAGGGAAGCCCATGATTGCTCTCGCATCTGCACTTTGCATGATCTGAAGTTTCCGAACACTTTTTCAAAGATAGCCCCATGTAGAGAGCGTTACAATAGTCGAACCTAGAGGTGATGAGGGCATGAGTGACTGTGAGCAGTGACTCCCGGTCCAGATAGGGCCGCAACTGGTGCACCAGGCGAACCTGGGCAAACGCCCCCCTCGCCACAGCTGAAAGATGGTTCTCTAATGTAAGCTGTGGATCGAGGAGGATGCCCAAGTTGCGGACCCTCTCTGAGGGGGTCAAAAATTCCCCCCCAGGGTAATGAATGGACAGATGGAATTGTCTAAGTAAACAAAGAAATCCAACTCGAAGAACTTTCTCACAAGTACAGTTTCTACCAATAGGTGGCAACCATACCGTCTTAAAATCTCTTACTATTGTTTTTCCCTCAGCTTTTCAACTTTTAAATCCAAATAGTATATACAGTGATCCCTCGAGTTTCGCGATCTCGATTATTGCGAAACGCTATATCGCGATTTTTCAACCCGGAAGTAAACAACACCATCTGCGTAGATGGTGGAGTTTGCCCCGGGCAGATCAGCTGCTGGGCGGCTTCCCTGGGTCTTCCCCCTCTTGCCGGGGTTTCCCCTTTGCGTGGGCGGCGGGGAAACCCCAGCGCCGCTTCCCAGCTGAGGCGCGCGGAGAAGCGGCGTGGGCGACGGGGAAACCCCATATTCGGCTCCTCGTTGCTGCCGCGCTGTGGAGCAGACCAGCGGCCGAAGGAACCTTCCCTGGGTGCCGCCCGCCGCTGAAACCGGGCGGTTTGGACTTCCCATTCCTCCAAGTCACTTCGCCGCTCGTGTCCTGGCTAAACCGGGCGGCAGGAGACAGGCTTTGAGTTTTGGCTGCGGGGGGAGGGAGTTAGGAAAGTCCTACTTCTCCCCCCGCAGCCAAAAACTCAAAGCCTGTCTCCTGCTGCCTGGTTTAGCCAGGACACGAGCGGTGAAGTGACTTGGAGGAATGGGAAGCTGAAACCGGGCTGAAACTCCCTTCCCCCGCTCCAACTGCAAAAGCCCGGAAGCCTGCACCCCTTCGTACTTTACTCCCTCTCGCAATCACAACAAGCGCCCAGTCGAACGGCCACCGTGCCACCACACAACAAAGGCGGAGGCGCTCGGACTCCCGCCGCTTCGAAGTCCAGGAGGCGCCACCTGTCCCGCTTGCAAGAATTCCCAGCCATTCTTTCCCTCCCCGCCCATCGACCACCGGTCGGCCCCTTTGGAGCTGCTGGAGGAGGAAGAAGAAGAGAGCCGGGAAGCCTCGCAGCAGCCCCGGCAGAAAGATGGATCCGAGGCAGCTTTTGTCCTAACTGCGCGCTCGGTTTGCTCGGGAAGGGATGGAGAGAAGGAGGCGCAGCGAAGCGCGCGCGCCAAGGTCCCGTCCGTGCCACGGCTCCAGAGTAGAACTGCTGGTCCGTCCGCACACACCCCTCCGCGGTCGCCCCCGGTGTCCACTTCGGCGGCCGCCACCACCACCACCGCCGCTTCCTTCCCCACCTCCGTCCAGCTGAGCGCCCCACCTCCTCTGTTCCTCCATAGTGCAGATAGCCGCCACTGCGGGTGGGGAAAGCGGGGAGGGCGGGAGGAGGAGGAGAAGAAGATGTGGTGTAAGTCACTCCCCACTTTCAGAATAAGAGTCCCTCCGCTTGCCAAGCACAGGCCGACTCGGCTCTCTTAGGGGAGGCGGATCGCTAAAGGAAGGCGGCGGGGCCGGGCGGGCGGAGGCGGATCCAAAGGCAAGGCCAACCCGAGCAAGAGAATGGAGGTTCCGCGCTGGGGAAGGGAGGGACGGCCCATTGAAAGGCGCGGAAGCCGTCGCTGGGAGCCTCGACCGGGTTGCGGCTCGCTTTCCTCAGCCGAAAAAGGAAAGCGGCCGGCAACGGCGGAGGCTTTTCAAAAGCGTTTGCAAAATGTCGGATTGCGAGTAGTTTGCAATGGCGCCGTGGGAACGAGACGAATGTTTTTAATTTGAGGAAGGGAACCTGCAGCGCTTCGTATGTGTGTGTGTGTATGGGGGGGATAAATAAAATCCCATCCCATCCGGACGGCTCTCGGGTTTCCCATCAGCATTTGGAGTTGTCGGGAACCTGACGAGATTGTGGGAAACCGCCCGGTTTCAGCTTCCCATTCCTCCAAGTCACTTCGCCGCTCGTGTCCTGGCTAAACCGGGCGGCAGGAGACAGGCTTTGAGTTTTTGGCTGCGGGGGGAGAAGTAGGACTTTCCTAACTCCCTCCCCCCGCAGCCAAAACTCAAAGCCTGTCTCCTGCCGCCCGGTTTAGCCAGGACACGAGCGGCGAAGTGACACCCCCCACCCCACTTTGAATCCTGCCGCAAGGTAAGCTTCGGGACGGGGCGGGCGGGGCCCTTTTGTGCCAGTCGGGGAGGCGGCGGAGGCTGCAGCAGAGGCGGGCGGGGGAGGCCGGCCCGCCGGAGGGGCGATGCGAGCGGCGGAGACAGGTGAGGTCCCGGCCGCCCCCCGCCCGCTTGGCCTCGGGGGGCTGAAGGGAGCCGGGCGGGGGAGGGCGGGGGCTACTCGGTTCTTCCTCAGCCGGGGGTAGCCGGAGCGCCGGCCAGGCGGGGGCGGGCGAGGCGAGGCGGGGGCACGCCGGGCTCCAAGTTGCCGCGCTGCCTTTGTAAACCTGCCCGAACGAGGGAGGCAAGGGAGCCCCTTTGTTGGCCGGCGGCCTGGCCGGCCCTTGCCACGCGGTGCCCGCGGGGACTGCTGCGGCGGGGACTGCCCACTGCCTTCGTCCAGACCAGAGAGGCATTGCTTGGCTGGGCTGGCGGATCCGCAGAGGCGTCGCCGAGGCCGGGCTGAGCGGCGCTGTGTTGGGAGCCCATGCCGTGGGAGCGGGCGGCTCGGCCTCACTGCGGCGGCGGCTTTGCGGGTCCTCGCTGGCGGCCTTTTCCCTCCTCCCGCTGGGCGGAGGAGGCTGCGGGGCTTTCTAAAGGGAGGAAGAACTTGCTATCGAGCCTGCTAATGAAATCCAACCGGCGGAGGGTCTGAAATTCCACCCGAGGGGAAATGGGGGAAAAAAGCCCAGCCGGGAGCGCGGCGCCAGGCATTGTTCTCCAGACCCCGCCCGCAGCCTGGAGAGGGAAAGGGCCGCCGCGGGTTGGATTTCATTAGCAGGCTCGATAGCAAGTTCGATAGCGGCGGGCGAACGAGGCGGGCGGCGGGCGAACGAGGCGGGCGGCGGGCGAACAAGGCGAGCGGCGGGCGAACAAGGCGAGCGGCGGGCGAACAAGGCGAGCGGCGGGCGAACGAGGCGAGCGGCGGGCGAACGGGGCGAGTCGCAAACGGCGGGCGGGCATTAGCGAGGAGCCAAGGCGGCAGGGAAGACCCAGGGAAGGTTCCTTCGGCCGCCTAGCAGCTGATCTGCTTGGTAGCGCAGCAGCAGCGAGGAGCCAAAGATGGGGTTTCCCCTTTGCGTGGGCGGCTGGGAAACTACAATCTTCGGCTCCTCGCTGCTGCTGCGCTACCGAGCAGATCAGCTGCTAGGCGGCCGAAGGAACCTTCCCAGGGTCTTCCCCACCTCCCACACGCAAACCCCACCATCTGCGCATGTGCGGCCATGAAAAAAAGGGCACGCATGCGCAGATGATGTTTTTACTTCCGGAACCCTACATCGCGAAAAATCGATTATCGCGAGGGGTCCTGGAACGGAACCCTCGCGATAATGGAGGGATCACTGTATATAAAAAAATTACTAAGTTTTTACAAATTCACCAATATTCTTCCAAGATGATTTTTAGACGTTAACTTCTAGTTCCATTCGAAATTAAAAACAGCAATTATAGTATCCATTTAGCCATCTCCCCAATTTCTTGAACTCCTTTTCCCGTAATCCATAAACAAAAAGTAACAAAAAGATTTTTCCCTCCAGCAGCAACGCTCAAATTAACAGTCAATTCTCCTCGCCACAACTCCAGCACAAAAACTTACATCCCCTTTTCTTTTCCAGATGACTTCCAATTCTTCAAGCAACTCTTTCTAGCACGCAGTCTCCTTGACTAATGGCGGCTAGCTAATGGCTGAGGCTCCAGGTCTGGAGATTTGTTTACATTGTCACACTGTTATTATTGTTGTGAGCCGCCCCGAGTCTTCAGAGAGGGGAGGCATACAAATCTAATAAATTATTATTATTATTAATTATTAAGGGGTTCATAAGATGTCAAAGTGTGAATTTCACCAAAGCAAAATTGACTATTTGGGATACAGTGATCCCTCGATCATCGCGAGGGTTCCGTTCCAGGACCCCTCGCGATGATCGATTTTTCACGAAGTAGCGGTGCGGAAGTAACTTCCACCGCCGCCCGCCCTTCGCCCGCCGTTGCCAGCTCCGCTTCCCAGCTGGGAAGCGGAGCTGGGATTTCCCGAAGCGCGCGCGCGCGCTTGCGGACACCTCAGCTCCGCTTCCCAGCTGAGAAGCGGAGCTGGGGTTTCCCGAAGCGCGCGCGCACTTGCGGACACCTCAGCTCCGCTTCCCAGCTGGGAAGCGGAGCTGGGGTGTCCCCGCACGCGTGCCGCCCGCCCGCCCACGCCGTTGCTCGCGCCTTACCGGGGGAAGACCCAGGGAAGCCTCTGCCCGGCGGGGAAACTCCACCATCTACGCATGCGTGGAAGGGCACGCATGCGCAGATGGTGGAGTTTACTTCCGGGTTCAAAACTCGCGATATAGCGTTTCGCAATAGGCGAGATCGCGAAACTCGAGGGATCACTGTACTGCATTTCCAACAAAGGGATACAAAAGGATCCTGAAAAAGTGCAAGCAGCTCTCCCCATCACTAACTTGAAGATAAAGTGGGAGGGAAAGCTCAAACTGTAGAAATGGACAATGGAATGCCAAGTGGCATTCAAAAACTCAAGTGGCTGTTTGCAGCAGAGCCAATGCGAAAATATCCTGACCCAAATGCTCCTTTGGTTCTTCCAGCAGATATTAGTAATATGGTGATGGGGGCAGTGCTGCTGCAGAAAAACAACCAAGGGATCCTACAGCCATGTTGCTATACCTCCCAAATATTTTACTGAAATTGAGTGCAGGTGGGAGATTTTTGTGGCCATTCCCCCCCCCAAAGGTGATCACCCAAACAAGTCCGCTTGGCTTAGTACTTTAACTAATAATGTCCAACTCGTCGGGTCAGAAGTTGCCAAAAAAAGCACCAAATTTCACGTAAAGCCGGAGTAGCCCCGAAGAGAGACGGAGACTACCCAGCTAGCAGAGCAACCCCAGAACCAGAAGTCCAGGAATATTTTTAAGTACTTTTTAAGTACTTTTAAGTACTTTTAAGTATTTTTTTTTAAATTTACTGTCAGTTTTCTTCTTATTACTTAATTATATTTCTCTTTTTATTCTTTATTTATTTATTATTATTATTATTATTATTATTTCATTATTTTTTTATTCTATTAATCTCAATTCTTTCTACCCCCTAAAATATATAGCTTATTTTTTGTTTATTTTTTCTTTTTCCTTCTTATTTTATATTTTTCATATTTTTAATTAAAATTGATTTTTTAAAGGATTGTTCTATTGTTTAATTGTTAAATCTTTTTTTAAAAATTGTCCATAATTATTATATTAAGATATTGCATAATATATTGTAAACTTCAGAGATATGAAAGGTTCCTTTAGGGCTCAAAGTGTGACTTCTGTTACAACAACAATTCGAAAACAAACATCCACTCCAACTCCAACTCCCACATCTCCTTTACAACAAAGAACAATAACAACAATGTTAGCTAAGGAAAAAGAAAAAGAAAAGCCACCGGCAGAATCAAACCTTCAGACTATTCAAGATACCCTAGCAGGTATTCAAGATTTTATGCAGAAAACGCAAACACAAACAAAAATCCAACTGGATACAAATAAAGAAAAAGTGAATTCCCATCACCAGGGTGTCTGTGAGGTTCTTATGGAACTGAACTTAGAACTGCCCTAGGGGCAGGGAAGAAGAGGGACACCATTAGATCCTGTTTGGGGTCGGCATCCAGAGCCCTCAACCGGCAGCGATGAAAGTCAGCTTGGGAATGTCCCAGCCATTTTAGCTGCGGTGGCCACACAATGGAATGATTGATTGTTTGCTGAGGTGATTGTCATCTGGAGAACAAAGCATTGCGCAGGAGGGACTGAGGAGCAGAAACTATAGCAGTTAGTGAGTCTTTTGGCTGAAGAAAAACTTTAAAAACAACTCCTAAGCTTAAAAGGGGAGAACAAAAGGGACTGGAAATGAGGTAGTGGTTAAGTGGAGGAGACTATGGAGAGTTAAAATTGAAAATTGCAACTCAAGCCCAAAATCTGTAGTTTTGTACTTAAAAGACTGGATAGAGACACAAAAGATAAAGTTAATAAGAAGAATTGTCTTATATTTGGATTACCCCTATAATCGTGAAACAGTGGGAAAGATTAAATCAGAAAAACCATAAGTGCCATTTATTGGAGGTTGTGGAACTTTCTATTTAGAAGCTGGGCGATTTAAAAAGGTGGATTTATAATTTTCTGGCACATCTGAAAGATCCTGAGTTATTGGAAGCAGACTTTTTGTGACTAAAAATAGATTGTGTTGAATAACAACAATAATAATTTATTAGATTTGTATGCTACCCCTCTCCACAACAAAATACAAAACACAAATCTAATATTAAAAACAATTATGAAAACCTATTATAAAACAGTCATACCATCCAATTAAACTATACATAAAATGTAACAGCTAAGGGTCAGTTATATCCCCCAAGCCTGGCGGCATAGGTGGATTTTCAGTAGTTTGCAAAAGGCAAGGAGGGTGGGGGCAGTCCTGATCTCCGGGGGGAGTTGATTCCAGAGGGCTGGGGCTGCCACAGAGAAGGCTCTTTTCCTGGAGCCTGCCAGACGACATTGTTTTGTCGACGGGACCCGGAGAAGGCCAAATGTGTGGGACCTAATTGGTCACTGGGATTCATGTGGTAGAAGGCAGTCCCGAAGGTATTCTGGTCCAATGCCATGTAGGGCTTTATAGGTCATAACCAACACTTTGAATTGTGACCAGAAACTGATCGGCAGCCAGTGCAGGCCGTGGAGTGTTGATGAGACATGGGCATATTTAGGAAAGTCCATGATAGCTCTCGCTATACATAAGCTTGAAACATGAGGGAAATTGATCAGGTGGCAGTAATAGAAATATTCATAGACTTGTTTAATGGATTGAGAAGAAGGCTGGGTTTGGAAATGACTGAAAAGACTGGAAGTGAGATTGAAGTGGTACTGAAAATTAGACTGGAGAATGCAGATGAGGAGATAGCTGGAGGACATTTGGAGAGAGATGAAGATGAAGAAGAAAAGATTACTTGGAGTCAAATAAAGACTATAGACTATCTTAATGAATATCCAAAACACTATTATGTATATTATGATGACTGTTACGCTAAAAATTATGAATTTATTGAAAATAGGGAAAAAAGGGAAAAACAAAGACACTAAATGTGATGCGATTAAAAAAATACAATGATCAAAGAATTCATTTAAGAAAGTGGAAAGAAGTAAGGAACAAGAGTAGAAAACAAGATAAAAAGAAAAGAAGAACAGATAGGAGAAGAAAAAGAAAAGAAAAAGAGAAAGGATAGGGAATTAAAGATTTGGGGATGGAGACAATTTAAATATAAAAGGACAAGTTGATAAATAAAAAGTAATTGGATGAGGGAAGCTAGAATATTATTGAAAAAAATATACTGAATTAGAAACTAGATTTAATGGTTATAAAATAGATGAATTTCTGAGATTTGATACATATAATGATTTTTTATTGATGGAATGTAATCTATGTGGGTTGTTTTTTACTATCCTCTGCTGTTAAATTATAAAATTACGTATTTGAAGGATAAACATAAATTGTACTGGGACTAAGTGATCTAAAACAACATAATGGCCATAATAATATAATAATGAATGATACAGTAATGAATTTTCAAAGAGATTATGTGATTGAGATGGTTATGATGATACTAAATTAAGAAATATGTATTTTATTTATGACAGAAATAGATAAATAATTGGAGGACATAATAACCATAGGGTTTAAAAATATTTCTTAAAAGGATGTTTAAATGGAAAATATATATTAAAACTCTGTGTTATTAAATTGATTTAGGATAAATGTATAAAATTTATGGGGAGTAATTACAAATGCTGAAATGTATTATTTTTAATGCAAGATAGCACATCTAAATGCATAAAGTTACTGTAGGTGCATGCAGCTCTAAGATAAGAAACAAACATTGAGAAAAATAGATTAAGAAAGGGGAGAGGCGTTATAATAAAAAGAACAAGAAACCATATGTTATGGGAAAGAGGACAAATATTAAAGTGGGAGCTAAAAGTGGAGGTTAATTAGATAGAAAATCTGGATGACAAAATTAGGGGGTTTTTAGGGGAGGAAGAGGAATTTGGTGTTATATACCTAAAACAAAAAGCTTTATTTGGAATTATAAGCAACAAATTAAAAAAATAGTGATTGGTACTGTCTTTAAAGTGGATTTTGCAGACCCCAACAGCCTCCAGGCACCGGCACATCACTTCCACTGCTTCGCTGACTGGACATGGGATGGAGATACTGATGATACCTCACCCTGTGCCCTTGGATGATCTCACCCAGCGGTTTCATGTAGATATTGAATAGCAGGGGGGAGAGGACCGCCCCCTGAGGTCGACCTACATCCCACCACTAATAGGGGCTTGCGACCGACTGGAGAGATAGGAGGAGAACCACTGAAGGACATTGTCTCCCACTCCCAACCCCTCCAGCCGGTGCAGAAGGATACCATGGTTGATGATATCGAAAGTCACTGAGAGGTTAAGAAGCACCAGGACAGAGGACAAGCCCCGGTCCCGGGCTGGCCAGAAATCATCCAGCAGCACAACCAAAGCAGTTTCCATGCTGTAGCCAGGCCTGGTCTAGCTAATCGGCTTCTTCCAAGAACCGTTGGAGTTGGAGTGCCACCATCGTCTCAACAACCTTCCCCATAAAGGGCTGGGTCCAAGGAAGGCTTCTTGAGGAGGGGGCGCACAAGTGCCTCCTTGTACGGAGCCGGAAAGGACCCCCTCCCCAAAGAAGCGTTGACAATCTTCTGGACCCAGCTCTGTGTCACCTCTCGGCTGGCCGAAACCAACCAAGAGAGACATGGATCCAGTAAGCAGGTGGCTCCAATGGCCTTGTCCACTTCATCAGATGTCACCAAGTCAAACTCCTCCCAGACAGATGGACAAGGATGGGGTCCAGTCACCTCGACTGACTCGTTGTCAGCCGACACTGCTATCCAATTGGAATTGAGGTCCAAAGTACTCTACTGTGATGAGTCAAAGCTTCTATTGTTGAAATCCAATATGGTACTTTTGAGTAATGCTTATTTTTCAGTTTTCCTCATGCTATGTCTCTGGAAGTAGGTATGTATTTTTTGTCTTCCATATCACACAACAAATGTGTACCATCCTGTTTGTAAACTGTGTCCTTCTAACACCAAGAGTCTTTTATTTCTAAGCATAATCCATTCTTTGATCCATGTCAATGCTGTAGCTTGACAATAAAGCTCCTAATTTGGAAGTCCAAATCCACCTCTTATTCTTGCATCCTGTGACATTTTTTACTTGCTTTAAAACAGTTATCTCCTTTTCTTTATATTTAAGGCTAGCGTTTCTCAATTCTTGAGTAGTTGCATTCTGCGTGATTTTTTAGTAAATCTTGCATGTACAGTGGTACCTCTACTTATGAACTTAATTTGTTCCATGATCAGGTTAGTAAATAAAAAACTTTGTAAGAAGAGGCAATTTTTTTCCATAGGAATCAATGTAAAAGCAAATAATGCATGCAAACCAATTAGGAAAATCCAAAACATTAAGGCTTTAAAAAAAAGAGCGGTGACTGGAGGAAGTGGTGGGTGAGAGGTAATTTTGGAAGCAAGATCGGGGGGAGAATATAGCAATGGGCGAGGGGGATTTTGAAGTGATATCTGGCAGAGAAAATAACAGCAGGTAAAGGGCATTTTGAAGTGATATCAGTCAGAGAACGTAGCAGCAGGTGAATGGAATTTTGAAGTTATTGAAACGGATGTCCATATGCCGCCTCTATGTTGCTTGAGGCAGGCAGAATTCCCTTGAGTACCATTTGTTGGGGGTCAGGGGAAAGGGAGGGTCTTGCCTTCTCTTTCTGCTCAAGATCCCCATGGACAATTGATGGGCCACTGTGTGACGCAGAATGCTGGACTCGATGGGCTTTGGCCTGATTCAGCATGGCTCTTCCTATGTTCTTATTAAGAGATGTCAGGCAGAGAACGTAGTAGCAGGCAAGGAGCATTTTGAAGTGATATCAGGCAGAGAATGTAGCAACAGGCAAGGGGCATTTTGGAAGTGAGTCCGAGGAACTCTGCACAGCTGCCCGATCTCGCTTCAAAATCCCCCTCGCCTGCTGCTATGTTCTCTGCCTGATCTCACTTCAAAATGCCCTTCACCAGCTTCTACGTTCTCTGCCTGATCTCGCTTCAAAATGCCCTTCACCTGTTGCTATGTTCTCTGCTTGATCTCGTTTCAAAATTCCCCTTGCCTGCTGCTACGTTCTCTGCCTGATCTTGCTTCAAAATGCCCCTTGCCCGCTGCTACCTTCGCCGTCTCCAATGCCTTCACGCTTTGCCATGATGATAGCAGAAGGGATGGGGGTGGAGACCGCTGTTCCCCCTAGGGTGAGTTGTGCGCTGTAGTGCAGGAGATTTAAAATCTTAGCGCAGAAGATTGGAATTCTAGTGCAGAGGTCTGACCAATTAATTTAGAACTGTTGCTGACATTTTAAATTCCTCCCCAGTAAAGGCGGGAAACAAAGGGGCCAATTGCAGGCCCGCTTTCCTTCTTCCCCCTTTAACCCTTCCTTCCACCAGCAGCCATTCAGCTCGCCGGCTAGGGTAAGTAAGCCCCATGGGGGTGGGGTGGGGCGGATCCACTGGCCCACCACCAGCCTGATGGCCATCCATGGGGGGTTGCGATCTGCTACCAGCCCAATGGCCGTCCACGGGGAGGGGTGCAGATCTGCTGGCCCGCCACCAGTTCGAACACCATCCGTGGGGGGTCGGGTCCACTGGCCCATTGCCAGCCCAAACGCCATCCGTGGGGAGCAGGTCCGCTGACCCACCGCCAGCCCGATCATTGTCCGTGCGGTGGGGGAGCCAGTTCCGCCGGCCAAATGCCATCCGTGGGGGGGGGCCCGCAGCCAGCCCAATCGCCAGCCATGGGGTGGGGAGGCGGGTCCACCGGCCCACCACCAGCCTGAATGCCATCCATTTGGGAGGGGCGCTGGTCCGCCACCAGCCCGATCACTGTCTATGGGGCAGGGGGGTGGGTCCGCTGGCCCGCCGCCAGCCCAAACAACATCTGTGGGGGGCAGGTCCGCTGGCCCACTGCCAGCCCAATTGCCATCCATGGTGGGGTGGGTCCGCTGGAGAAAGAAAGGAAAGAAAGAGAAGGAGGGAGGGAGAGAAAGAGAGAAAAGAGAGGAAGGATGAGAGAGAGAAAGAAAGAGAGGGAGAGAGAGAAAAAGAGAGGGAGAGAGACAAAGAAAGACAAAGAAAGGGAAGAGATAGAAAAAGAGGGAAAGAGAGAGAGATAGAAAGAGAGAAAAAGAGAGGGAGAGAGAACGAAGAGATGGGGGAGAGGGAGAGAGAGAAAGAAAGGGGAGAGAAAGAGGGAAAGAGAGGAAGAGAGAGGGAGAGAGAAAAAGGGAGGGAGGGAGAAAGGAAGGGGGAGAGATAGAAAGAGGGAAAGAGAGGAAGAGAAAAATGAAAAAATGATGGAGGGAAAGAATGAGGGAGAGGAAAAAGAAACAAATGAGAGAGAAGGGGAGAGAAGGGGAGAGAAGGAAAAAATGGGAGGGAAGAGAGGTGGAGATGAAGGAGGGAGGGAGGGAAGGAAGGAAATGGAGGGAAAAGGAATTAAGGAAAGAAGGAAAGAAGGAAGGAAAGAAGGAAGGAAGAAGAAAAAGACGTAACAGGGAAGGAAGGAAGGAAGAATGAAATGAATGGAGGAATGGAGGAAGGAAGGACATTTTTGGGTGTGTGTGTAAATTTTTTAAAAATTTTCTCTCAACGTACATCCAAACAATACAGTGTACCATCTAATTTTCCATGAATAAAATGCGGTATTTTGTTAGTAACTAATATCAAGCACCTTCTTCCTCAGAGCACCCCAGAGAAATGGAACGTTTTATCCCTTTGTTTTCTCTGGGGTGGAGGGAGCACTTTATTCCTCAGAGCATCCCAGAGAAACAGAACATCTTATCCCTTTTGAAGAGTCCTGAGACAAGGCTAGTAAAGACGGTTCCTTTATTCAGCTCTTAAAAGGAGAAGTGACAAGCAGCGGGAACGCGTCTGGCTTACCTGGAGAAAAGCCGCTCTTTTATACATTTGCGGCTCCCGCCAAACGAGAGCAGTCAGCGTCTGAACCAATCAGGCGCGACTTCCTGCTTTCAGCAGACAGCGTTTCGTCACGGAACCAACTATTTACATAGGATTCAACACCCCTCCCTCCTTAGTCAAGAATACATCAATCAAGTAAGCCATGTGACAAAATCCTCCAATCTGCTCGGTCTACGCAGGACCCTCTCCGATCTGCGCAGATCATTTGAGTCCTCGCTTCCAACGGTGGAGGTCGGTTCGCCTGTACCTCCCAAGTGCGGCTGGGGCCGAGTTTGGGCTCCGGCCCGATGGGTCGAGTGGGCAGGCACAACACCGGCCTCTGAGGACGAAGATGGTTCGGCGTCGCTGGAGGACCGTTCCTGGCTCGATAAGTCCATTTGAATGTCCAATAACGCGGGTTGCGCGTTACAGTCTATTAGAGGGGAAGAGTCTGTTTCAGCGGTTTGCTCAGGGGAGGTTGCCACACGTTTCCGTACATGGTCAATGTGCCGCTTCCACATTCGACCATCTTCCAATTTTACAATGTATGTTTTAGGAGCAGTTTGTTGTACAATTGTTCCCTTCATCCAATTCAACCCCCCATCAAAATTCTTTGCAAAAACACTTTGACCCAAATACAATTGTCTTTCAGGATTTACATACATAGGATTATGAGTACAATAACTGGGGTGTAGTCTGTCCGGTGGGGATCTAAGTTTCCTTCCCATTAATATTTCAGCAGGACTTATGTGTGTGTGGGAGTTTGGTGTAATATGTTGTGTTAACAAAAATTGGTCCAGATGTTGTTGCACATCTCCAGGGCCTGACCTGCGCAATGCTTCTTTGGCCACCCGAACGTACCGTTCTGCCAACCCATTAGCCCAGGGCGAGTAAGGCGAGATGAGAGCATGTCTGACCTCCAAGTTATCTAGAAACAATTCAAATTGCCTGGCTGTCAATTGGGGCCCATTGTCTGACACTAAGATGTCAGGACAGCCATGGGTGGCAAACAGATGGCGCAGAACCTTAATTGTAGCACTCGTGGTTATATTATTCATTGCAATGATTTCAACCCACTTGGAAAATGCATTTACTACTATTAAGAAGTATTGTAACCCCACTGGCCCTGCAAAATCAATATGGACCCTGGACCAAGGCCCTGCAGGTTGTTCCCACTCAGCTGGAGTTGTTTTGGGAGGATTTGGCCTAGACTCTTGGCATGGATCACACTTGGCTACCCACTTTTCAATATCCATATCCAGACCTGGCCACCATAAGTGCCCCCTGGCTAGACCCTTCATCCTGACAATACCAGGGTGGCCCACATGTAGCATGGTGAGAACTTTGGTCTTTAGGCTTTCAGGAATGATTACTCTATCACCCCACAACAGGCAACCTTTAACATATGACAATTCCAATCTTTTGGTTTTAAAGTCACTTAAGTTTGCTTCTACAGAGTCATTTTGCCATCCCTTGAGTACACAGTTTACCACCTTTTTCAAAATTGGGTCTTGCTGCGTGTGCACAGCCACCTCCCTTGCTGTTGTTAGTGGGTTATCCTCGAGTTCTATCATTAATACATCAGCAGATGGGGCTGGGTCCTCCACCAACTCTGCAATTGGGCACCTACTAAGACCATTTGCATGGTTGATGTCTTTACCCCCCTTGTGAATGAGCTTGTACTGGTACCCTGAGAGAAACAAAGCCCACCTAATTAGTCTTGGGGACATAAATGGAGGAGTTGGTTTGTTAGGGGCTAGGAGACCTAGTAAAGGCTTGTGGTCGGTAACCAATTCGAAACTCCTGCCGAAAAGATAGTTGTGAAACTTCTTCACCCCAGCCACTAGCGCTAGAGCCTCCTTATCTAGTTGGCTGTAATTTCTCTCAGTATTGGTCATTGTTCTGGAAAAGAAGGCAATTGGGGCCTCTGTATTATTTGGCAAAACGTGTGACAAGACCCCTCCCACGCCATATGGGGACGCATCGCACGTAAGCCTGATGGGTAGCAAAGTGCTATACTGGACTACTACACTTGTAGAAGTTAACAATTGCTTTATTTGTAAAAAGGCTTCATGCTCAGTTCTCCCCCATGTCCAAGGGGTTCCTTTCTGAAGCAAATGGTGTAGAGGCTCTGCTGCTGTTGCCTTCTGTTTTAAAAAAACAGAGTAAAAGTTTAGAAGGCCTAAGAATGCTTGCAATTCTGTCTTATTTTGTGGCTCTGGGGCTTCCCTAATGGCTTTCAATTTTTCAGTAGTGCGGTGGATGCCTTCCCCATCGATTTTATATCCTAAGAATTCCACACTGCTGGTTCCCCACACACATTTGTCAGGTTTGATTCTTAGCCCTTTATCTTGTAGCCTATGTAATACTTCTCTTATTCTTTTGTTGAGTTGAGATTGGTTTTCTCCTGAAATTAAGATGTCATCAAAGTAGGGAATGGTCCCTTGGATTCCTGACAACAACCGTTCCATTATACTTTGAAAAATCCCGGGGGCTATGCTTACTCCAAATTGTAATCTGGTACATTTAAATGCACCCCTGTGGGTGACAATTGTTTGTGCGAGTGCTGTCGGTTCATCGACAGGGAGTTGCTGGTAAGCTTGGGCTAAATCGATTTTTGCGAACACCTTCCCTTCCCCCAGGGAGTGAAGGAGCTGTTGTACCACTGGAATGGGGTAAGGGTGATGTTGGAGGGCTTTGTTGAGCGTTGATTTATAGTTAGCGCAAACCCTTAATGAGCCATCCGGTTTAAGAGGCGTAACTATGGGTGTTTCCCAAGGCCCCTGTTCTACAGGAACTAAAATGCCCTGGCTTATGAGCTTATCTAGCTGTAGGTCAAGCTTGGGAAGGAGCGGGAGGGGTACCCTGCGTGGTTTGAGCTGGACAGGAGGGACCTTGGGGTCTATTGAAAAGGAGATGGGGGGCCCTCTATACGATCCCAAGGTGGGGCTAAACACCTCTGGGAATTCCTGTAAGAAATTTGGAATGCTATCAGAGTTAACAGTACAAATACCAGAAATTTCAATTCCCAATGGTTCCATCCAAGCCAACCCCAGGAGAGAGGGTCTAGCCCCTGCAACAACAACCATAGGAAGGATACATTTAACATTTTTAAAAATAATAGGTACATTCGCTTGGCCTAGAACAGGTATTATCCCCCCTTGAAAATCTCTAATTACCAATTAGGTTTGTAAAAGGTCAGACTTTGAGAGGTTAGGCATGTACATTATAAGTTTTTCCCATGGCACAATGGTGTATTTAGACCCCGTATCAAGTTCCACAGTGCATGGCTTGTTGTTTAGGAGCAGTGAGATTACAATCTTGCCCCCATTTTTTGTTGCCGTGCTATTTACAGAAAATTTATTGTTACCTCTTGAGTAGTCGCGGTTAGCGGTTGAGTAGTTCTTGCGGCCGGAAAACCGGGGAAACCGGTTTTCGCGCGGTTGAGGTGTTTGGGTCTGCAACCGAGGAGGACGAAGAGTGGAAAAAGATTCCTCAGGTAAAGCTGCTCTGCAGGCTTCGGCAATATGGCCGCGTCGGTTGCAGCGGCAGCAAATGGCATCCCGGAAAGGGCAGCGTTGGCGCGGGTGGTTTCCTCAGCAGCCGGAGCAGGGGGCGACGGGGCTAGGGTATCTGGGTTGTCTCGGCTGGTCCTGTTGCAGCAGAAAGCAGCTGTCCTCATTGAGGGCTGGTGGGCTGAGGTCGTCTGGGGCCTCCGCGCGGGAACCCGTGGAGTCGATCTTGGCGATGACTTCCCGCTTGTCGTGCTCCTTCAGCTCTTTGGCAGCAGCGTCGGCGACCTCTGCGGTTTGTGCCAGCTTGATTACTGCTTGGAGAGACGGTTCGTCTTCGGTGAGGAGCTTGTTTCGGACCATGGCATTTCTCATGCCGAAGATTAGGGCATCAGTGAGGCGAGTTTCCGGGCTATCAAACTTGCATTTTGAAAGCACCGTTCGAAGACGCGTAGCGAACTGGTTGATGGATTCCGATTCTAGTTGGGTCATTCTTGAGAACTGGTGCCGGAAAACGACGGCTGGTTTCGTCGGCTTGAAATGGTTCACGAGCTTGGTTTGCAGGACGTCCCAAGCGACAGATTTGGCTGGAAGCGGGTCGGTGAGAGTCTGGGCGAGATCGAATATCTCTGGCCCGCAGTAATTCAGGAAAATTGTCCGCTTCCATTCGGCGTCGGCGTCCCTTATTCCGGCAGCTTCGAGGAAGATCTCGAACTTGGCCAGGTAGGCGTCCCAGGAGGATTTCTCCGGATCGAAGAACTCAGGAGCCTGGCTGATTTGAAGGTTGTTCATCTTGCACGCGTGGTTCTTCCGTCCGTCGTCGCCAGTGAAGAGTCCTGAGACAAGGCTAGTAAAGACGGTTCCTTTATTCAGCTCTTAAAAGGAGAAGTGACAAGCAGCGGGAACGCGTCTGGCTTACCTGGAGAAAAGCCGCTCTTTTATACATTTGCGGCTCCCGCCAAACGAGAGCAGTCAGCGTCTGAACCAATCAGGCGTGACTTCCTGCTTTCAGCACAGACAGCGTTTCGTCACGGAACCAACTATTTACATAGGATTCAACACCTTTGCTTTCTCTGGGGTGGAGGGAGCACCTTCTTTCTCAGAACAAGGTCAGCGTGAAGGAAAAGGCATCTGATGCTTTGGTCGGTTCTTGGAAGATGCTTTAACACGGGGCAGGGAGAGAAAGAACGGGCTGACCTTGCGCTCTCTCTTGGCACCCACCTACTTAACCGGGGATCTCTCACCCACGCTCCAGTCTCCCTCTGCTGCATGTGGGGAGGGGACGGGGGGGTTCGCCCTGCCTACCTTTCTGGCCGCTGCAGGTGTGGAGAAGGAGGGAGGGGGAGATGGTGGAAGGAGCTCTATTGTTCCAGCTATGCTTTTGTGCACGAGGCTGGCCAAGTTTCCTGTTTCCCTTGCACGGCGCCATCCCTTTTTTGGTGAGGCGGGTGAGTGGGGGGTGGGGAGGCTGTGGAAAAGCATTTCTCTCCCACCCACCCAGCATCACTGCCAGGGGACCTTGATTCCACGCCCTTCTTTCCACCCTTCCTGGGCCATATTCCCCTCTCCAACCTCACCCACCCACCCAATTCCTTGCATGCCCCTTTCCCGCTGCCCCATTTTTTTCGGCAGGGGCAGGCGAGGAATCCCGGCGGGGTCGGCAAGCAAGGGGGGAAACCCGGCGGAGGCAGTCACAAAGCAGGGGAATTCCTGCGGCAGCAAAAGCGCATGCTCAGTGAGAGAGCTCACGCACCCAGACTCGGGTTCGTAAGGTGAAAAGGTTCTTAAGATGAATCAAACAAATCTTAAATCCCGGGTTCATATCATGAAAAGTTCGTATGATAATGCATTTTTAAGATGAGGTATCACTGTATCTAAATAGAAAAAATAATTAAAGTTAAAAAAAAGAGCAAACAAAACAAAACTCCAAGCTTAATCAAACCTTCTCAAACTCCAATTTCTTTAATCTGAGCAGAACTTTGAACCGAACCCTTTTATTTTATTTTATTTTTGTATCCCCTTTTAATCCCCTTTTCCATTTTATTATTTCTATTCTTCCTTCTAAGAAGAAAGAACTTTGTTAGAAAAATAAAGGGGTTATTAGATCAAATTTTGGACACTTGACAACATAGTTATGATGGTGGCAATGTCCCAGGGCTTTGTGAACATCTTTTGGGATCTTCTGACAAGCAACTTCAGGAATTCACTTAACAACTGTGGCAAGAAAGGTGGTAAAGTGAGGCAGAACTCACTTAATAAACGTCTTACTCAGGAGATAGAAACGTTGGCCTCCAATGGGGTCAGAACAGAAGTCAAGGATTATCTGTCTGATCAGTGCACTCTTTTAGAAGCAAATCAGGAGTCCATTTTGAAGCTCCACAGAAAACATCTGGGGGGGAAGGCAGGTTGTCCTCGACTTACAATGGTTCATTTACTGACCATTCAAAGTTGCAACGGCCCTGAAAAAAGTGACATGCACCCTTTTCACACTTAGGACCTTCACAGCAGCCCGATGATCGCAGGATCAAAACTTTGCTGCGTTTCATATTTATGACCATTGCTGTTTGTCCTGAGGTCATGTGACCCCCTTTTGTTTCTAACCAATCCACGCCCAGGCATGACAATGTGCCACTCAGACATTATGCTTTTCTGCCCACACCAAAAAAAATTAGAAAGAACATTGGTGGAGACCCCGCACGGCAAAGCCTGGCTCCAGTTCTCTTGTGATCATCAGAGCCTGCAACCTTAAAAATGCTTGTTTTGCTCGCTGCTCGCAGCAGCAGCCGAGAGAGAAGCGAGACTTTGTAAGTTGAAAATGGTTCGTGAGAAGAGTAAAAAAGACCTTGAACACTAGGTTCGCATCTCAAAAAGTTCATACGTAGAGGCGTTCATAAGTAGAGGTACCACTGTACTTCTCTTTGAAAATTATGCCTCATGGCATATCTGATATTTATATGACAAACTTTATCCATATCATATATTATTTCTACTTATCATACATTTTTTCTTTGCCTTCTTCCATAGCATTTGCTAACATTTTGCCCATTATTTCACATAAGTTCTGGGATATTTTGAAACTGTAAATAAAATTCAGATCTATCCATTTCAAGAATTGTCGAGGTCATCTCTTGTTTTTGTCAGATGCCATCAACTCTTCCACCTTCTGTATGCGTTGTTCACTTTTTTCTATGATTTCTCTCATTTCTTTCATTTCAGCTTTCACTTGATTTACATTCTCATTCACTTGGTTTACATTCTTGCTAACTGATTTGAACTCTTCTCTTAAAGTTTGGAACATATTTTTAACCTGCTAACTCCAACTTTTCTCCAGCAGTTCGTGATCCCAATATTGTAGTGGATGCACTTGAAAGATGATATGGTATCATCTTGGAGGCCATTTTATATTCCAATCAGAAATCCAGTCAGCAAATTATAATCCAATCAAGTGGTATGGAAACTTGATGCCAAGAGCATCAACAAAAGTATTTGTAATCTGATGCCCAAAAGGAATCCACATTTTTTTAAAAATCCAATCAAACTGGGTATATATACCCGATGTAAAAAAAAACACCTCAAAAAAAATATAAACCAATAAAGAGCATGGGTATCCGATGTCAAAATCAACATCCACAAAAGTCTATAAAGATCCCAAATCTCTGTTCTCCTAAGGTTGGGGTTGGAGGAGAGGAACGCCAGCAAAGTCACCACCGAGAGATTTGTATTACAAAGTAGCTGGACGGGGATTTGTATTGGGAACTTTTCCCACCCTAAATACTACCCACAGTGGGTTTTTTACTTTGTTCCAGGTGCTTTCCGAAAAACAAACACCCCTCAAACTTTGATCTGATGATTATACAGCCCGGAGCAGGAGTTGAGGGGAGGGGAGGGAGGGAGAAAGGTGCGTTTGCGTGTGTGTTGGGGGGAAGCAGGGAAGCCCCACCGTGGATAGTCTTAAAGGTTGGAAAAGTTCCCGATGCAAACGCCCGACCAGCTACATTGTAATAAAAAATTAAGAGCCAGTGGACCATTTGTTAACATCTATGTTAAAAACCCCGCGGTGGGGTTTTTTTTTCAACTTTGTTCAAGGTGCTTTCCAAAAAAACAAACTTTGATCTGATGATTATACAGCCGGAGTAGGAGTTGATGGGATGGGGGGGGGGGAAGAAGGCGCGTTTGTGTGTGTGTGTGTTGGGGTGAAGCAGGCAAGCCCACCTTGGGTGTATTAAGAGAACCGAACTGCCATCAGATCCTTTAGCCACTTTGGGGGTTTTTTAAATCAAAGAATGTGTTTAAGAGTGGGTGAGCAAGTTTTCCTCTGAAAACATTAGGTTGAAGCGTGAACAGCAGAGAAGTAAAAACCTCCAGCAAGAAAAGTGATGTGGGGGTGGGGGAACAGAGGGAGGCATTCCCACCAAGGCTGCTTTCCGAGTGAGCATAAGGCTCTTTGGAGGAGCAAAAGAAACAAAGTCTATCAGCTCGGAAACAAGGAGATAGATCAGTGATCTTATTCCAAATTGGAGAGATTTTAATTGTGCTTCAGGTGAAAACAAACCAACTTGTTGTTCCTAAAACAGAAAAGGAGCCTTTTTAAGAGCCGGTGGACCATTTGTTAACATCTCCATTTAAAAACCCCACGGTGGGGTATTTAAAAAAAAAAATTTGTTCCAGGTGCTTTCCGAAAAAACAAACACCCCTCAAACTTTGATCTGATGATTATACAGTCCGGAGCAGGGGTTGGGGGGGGGGAGGAAGAAAAGTATGTGTGTGTGTGTTGGGGGGAAGCAGGCAAGCCAGGGGTCTCTTGTTGCCCCGTCCTCTCCTTTCCAAGCTCCGAGAAAGAAATAAACACAGCCTCCCTCACTTAAAAAGCCTAGATGCTCGGAGAGACAGAGAGAGAGTGGAAAGGAGCAATAAATGAAGGGTGGCGTTTTTTAACCGAATGAAAGAAAAGAAAAAAGTTGCTATGAAGAAATGATCCCAGCAGCGATGAAAACAAATCCAGAGGAACCTTTTCCCACTGGAACATAAGCCACCTTGGCATTCCGCCTCTGGGCATCATCTAGCGCTTCCTGTCCAGAAGAGACTTTCTCCTTCCATCTTTAACCGCAGGGACGTTGTTGCCTCCTTTTATTGCGAGGCGATTTCAGGACTGGGAAGACAGGCAAAACGAGCTCCTTGGGAGTCAGGACATTGAGCCTTGCTTGCCGCTGGGGGAATCTCGCGGCGACAGGAAAAGAAGCACATTTCCAGCCAAAGTTTCTCACCATGGACCGGCAAAAACATCAACGGAGGGTCATTCTGTTCGAGTCCCTCTCACCAGAAGGGAGCACCCATCCTCAGCTTTTG